>NC_061802.1:50009267-50309267 GCF_021462225.1 Girardinichthys multiradiatus | reverse complement strand
TCAATAGACAATAAGTCGACTTGTGAACAGCAAGAAAAATCATTGTCGAGCTGTAACTGATGCTCAAGGGAACATGACACGTTATTCAGACACTGACATTTGTTGTTGCATTATACCCACCAATGTTGGTGTTTCTTTCAATAAATAGTTTAGAATGAGAAAACCACAATTGTATACTTCTACTTAAATGCCGTACTTTAATGATTTATCACAGTAGTGTGAACTTTTTATGTTTTCCATAAATTTCACGAGAAAGCCAAATAATATATTTTATTAAGGATATTGCATTGCCATCATCACTTAAAGGTGACCTATTATACTTCCTTTTAAGCATTTGGGATAGGTCAACGGGCTACACAAAATATGCTAATTAAATTTTTCACACAAAATCGTTCTCAGATAATGAGATTTCCCCTCCTCAGTTTCCCCTTTTTGGAGCTCCTTTGAGAATGAGCTGTTTTATGGCTTTTATTAGTTTGTACCTTCATTGTTTTTTTTTCTGTTTACATTAAGCTCTACTAGATCTTCCCATCTTTTACATCTAAAACATGTATTGACATACACTACTGGAACATCAACATCCAGAAATTCAGATTCGCTTCTTTAACAAAAAATAATCTAGAAAATAGAAGCTATTCATAATAGAGAATATACCCCGCAGCTGTCCATATGGTGTAGAAACGTTGAACAGAAAATCCCTGAAAGTTACTCACCAGGACAAGCCGTCTGGGCTCCTGGTATCTGATACTGACTGTAGAGCCGTCAGGGCGGACCAGGAGCACCGGGTACTGTCGCTCATAGCTCTGCCGCCCGCAGCGGACCACCGATGTCCGGTTGGAGCTAAGCTGAGCTCCGTGACTATGGAGTAAGGAGGTCGTAACGGCAGAGAACACTGGCTGGCAACCTGGACGGGATAAGCAAGGGAGAATACAGCTACACGTACGCGCGGGCGCGCACACATACATACATACATACATACACACACACACACACACACACACACACACACTAGTAAAAAGCTGAGGTGCAGTATAGGCGCTGTTAACCCGAGCTAACATGACAACATGCTGTTTTGTAACGAGTTGAAACTCTTACCGGGTCACCGAACTGTAAGAACAGTGAAGTTTCTTGAAAAAAAGCTGAGCCATTACTAACTAGATTGAAGGAAACTCGCTCATCAATGTACAAATTCCCATCAAGCAAAGACCCTAAGGTCACACATGAGCACTAGCACATTCCCTTCTTCGTCTTTCGGAATTTAGTGTCGGTTGATAAACCAACTTAAGGTTAATTTGCCGCCATCTATCGAAGTGGAGTGTGGACGTGCTTCCTCTTCTTCATAGTTATATTGTCTTCTTCTTCTTCTTCTTCTGTGTTGTTTTTTGGCAGTTGGCAAATAACTTGAAGATGTGCATTACCGCCACCAACTGGTATGGAGTGTGGTTCTTCATGGTTTTAAATCTTATTTACTATTACAACAATCAAATTCTATTTATTAATTTAGTGCTTTTGAAAAATCTAATTATAATTTGAATATGTTTGCTACCTAAACTTCTTTGCAAAGTATCTCTCAATATAAAATTTTCTTTAATACCTACAAATTCTCTCCTTAAAATTGTTCTTTCTTGTTCATATTTCTGACACTTCAATATTACATGGTCTATTGTTTCCTCCTCTCCACAATAATCACATTTTCCTGTATTATGTTTCTTTATCTTGAACAATGTAGAATTAAGTCCTGTATGTCCTAGTCTTAATCTTGTAATTAATCTTTCCTCTTTTCTACTCCTTCTTCCTGTTCTTACTTCTCCTACTATCTTGTTGATTCTGTAAAACCATCTTCCTTTCTTTTCTTCATCCCACCTTTTTTGCCACTCTTTCCTGATTCTCTGTTTAATTATATTTCTTGCCTCTGACCTACTAATATTTATTATAAAGCTAATGTTGTTTTGTGTTGCCTTCTTTGCCATCCTGTCCGCCTTCTCATTCCCTCCAACTCCTACATGTGCTGGTACCCATAAAAACACTAATATTAATCCCATTCTATGTATTCTAAATAAAGTAAGTTTTATTTCCAACAAAATGTCTGGTCTACCCTCTGAATGATTATGTTTTAAACTTAATAATGCTGAACTTGAGTCTGAACAAATGATTGTTTTTAATGGTTTTATATCCTCCACCCACTGCACTGCTAACAATATTGCTAATAATTCTCCTGAATATACTGATAATCCATCTGTAATTCTTTTTCCTACTTTTATTTTAAATTCTGGTATTACAAATGCTACTCCTATTTTTTCATCTGTTTTTGATGCGTCTGTGTAAATCTGGACATAATGATAGTAATTGTTTATATATTCTTGTATTATACTTGAATCTAATCTACATTTCGTATCCTTTTTCTTTTTCATCAATGCCATATCCACCACTGCTTCTGGTAACAGCCACGGTGGCACTACTGGCAAAGGCAACATTAAACTTATTTCTTTTTCATATATTTGAAATTTTTCTGCTATATTATTGATAATCCAACCAAAACTCTTAACTTGTTTTTGTTCTTTTTCCCAGCATGGTTTTAAAATATCACGTGTGGGATGATCCGGATTATTGCCTTGTAAATTTATCCAGTAATTTAATGCTAACTGTTTCCTTCTTAAATCTAATGGCATCTCTCCCATCTCTACCTGAAGTGCTGCTATTGGACTGGTTCTGATTGCTCCTGTACAAATTCTTAAAGCTTGATGTTGTATATTGTCTAATTTTATAAGATGAGTGTTTGCTGCTGATCCATAAATTATACTTCCATAATCAATATTTGATCTAATTAATCCTGTATAAATTCTTTTTAATGATGTTCGATCTGCTCCCCAATCAATACCAGCCATACATCTCATAATGTTTAATATTCTTTTGCATTTATCTATGATTTTTTCTATATGTACTTTCCATATAATTTTTTCATCAAACCATATACCTAAAAATTTTATATTTTTTACTTGTTCTAAAACTTGATTGTATAATTTTAGTTTTATATTTTCTCTTTTCCTTTTCTGTGTAAACACCATTAGTTTTGTTTTTTCCACTGAGAATTTAAATCCCCATTGATTTGCCCATTGTTCTATTCTAATAATCTCATCCTGTATTTTCTTTTCAATAAATTTGATATTACGACCCCTTTTCCATATAGCTCCATCATCTGCAAATAGTGAGCAACCGACTTCCTTACTAATATTTTTAAATACATCATTTATCATTATAGAAAACAATAACGGACTTATAATACTTCCTTGAGGAGTACCATTATCTATTATATATTTATCTGACAATTCTTGACCAATTCTTACTTGTATTGTTCTATTTGATAAAAAATCTTTAATCCAGTTAAACATTTTTCCAGTAATACCCATTTTATTTAATTTAATTAATAATCCTTCAACCCACATCATGTCATATGCTTTTTCTATATCAAAAAATACAGCTACTACATTTTCTTTGTTTATTTGTGCTCTCCTAATTTCATATTCTAAACATAATGCAGAGTCATTTGTGCTTCTCCCTTTTCTAAACCCATTTTGATTTCTAGATATATATCCATTAATATTTAAATAATATGTTAATCTATTATTAATCATTTTTTCCATTATTTTACAAATATTTGATGTTAATGCGATTGGTCTATAATTTTCTGGTTTTGTGTTATCTTTTCCTGGTTTAGCTATTGGAATAATTATTGCTTCCTTCCAGCTCTGTGGCAGCTCTCCCTCCTCCCAGACTTTATTGTATAATTCTAATATTTTGTCTTTTGCTTTGTCATTAAGATGTTCTATCATCGTATAGTAAATTTGATCTTTTCCAGGTGATGTATTTTTTGTTTTCCTGGTTACAAAGTTCAATTCTCCTTGTGTAAATGGTTCATTTATTAATTTATTTGTATCTACATTATTTTGCATTAATTCTTTATATTTCATCTTTGTGATTTCCCTACCTTTCTTTCCCTCTTCACTAATATTATTTGAACTATGAATTTTACTAAATGTTTTAGCTAATATTTCTGCTTTTTCTTTATCTTCCGTTATAGTTATATTATCTATTTTTAATATAGGATATCCATATTCTTTTCTAATACCCTTCATTCTTTTAATCGTTTTCCAAATTTGATCAATTTTTGTTTCTCTCCCTACGGTATTACAAAAGTTTCTCCAATATTCTCTTTTTGTATGTTTAATGATCTTTCTTACCTTTGCCTGCTTTCTTTTGTACTCAATTAAATTCTGATAAATTGGGTTACTTTTTAACATTTTAAATGCTTTATTTCTTAATTTTATTACTTCACTACAATCTTTTGTCCACCATGGCACAATTTTTTTATCGTTCTTTCTTCCTCCTTTTTTTATTGATTCTTCTGCAGCCTGTAATATTTTTTTACAGATATTTATATTTAAACTATTTATATCAATTGACTCATCTATTTCTTCCAATTTCTTTTGACTTAAATATTTAAATTTTTCCCAATCAGCCTTATTAAAGTTCCATCTTTTATATAATCCTGTATTCCTGTTATTTATTAATATTCCTGTTATGATTTTAATGGGGTAATGATCACTACCTACTGTTGTATCTTTGTCAATGTCCCACTCACAGTTATTAGCTAAACAATTTGATACTATTGTTAAATCAATCACAGATTCTGTACCTGTTTTTACATTAATTCTTGTTCCTTTTCCATCATTTATACATACCAAATTTTTTATTTCCATTATTTCTTCAATAACTTGTCCATTTTTATCATTACATTTTCCCCATAATGTGCTGTTAGCATTAAAATCTCCACACCAGATTACTTTTCCTTCTAAGTATCCCATTAATTCATCCATCAACTCAAATGATAATATTTTACATGGATTATAAAAATTTATTATTTTACACTTTTCCTTTTTATTGTAAATTTCAACTACTATATATTCTAACTCTTTGCCTTTTCCTAATATCTGATATTGTATCCCTTCTTTTATAAATATTCCACATCCTCCTCCACTTCCTTCTTGTCTATCCCTTCTGATACTATTATACCCTTTAAACACAAAATCTAGGTTTGGCTTTAACCATGTCTCCTGTATACATATAATTTCTGGTTTTTCTTCAATTCCATCTATATACCCTTTAAATTCCTGTCCATTAGCGATTAAACTTCTTGCATTCCACTGTAATATTATCATATATTTCTATCAGCTGGGGTTCCTCCTTGCCTTCCATCTGTTTCCAACTTTTTATTAATGTTTTCCCAAGATCCTTCTTTAAACCCTAAGAACTTTTCTGCTCCTCTGACTATTATTTTAATCTTTTCTGTTTTGTGTTTAGCCTGTTCAGTGCAGTTAATGACATAAGCTATGAATAATATCAGTTTTTCCACAGACATTGTAACATTTTCCTCTGATTCTACTTTTCTTTGTTGATAATCTTGAATCCTAATTTGACCTTCATCCCTTGATCTTTCTTTCTGTACATTTTTGACTGCTTCGGCATAGCTTATGTTTTTAGTCATTTTAATTTGTTGGATTTCTTTTGCTTTCTTCCTTACCTCACATCCCCCGAATGTAACTCTATGTTGCCCTCCACAATTGCAACATTTTTCCTGCACTTCTTCCCCACAATCTTCAATTCTGTGATCTTCTCCACACTTTGGACATCTTTGTTTTCCTTTACAGACAGCTGCTATGTGACCATATCTCTGACATTTAAAACATCTTAGTGGTGGAGGAATGAAAGGCCTCACAGAAAAACTCAGATATCCTATTTTAACATTTTGTGGCAACACCTTTTCTTCAAAATCTATTAAAATTGACAGGCTTCCTACTCTTTCACCATTTACATTTTTTGTCAGTCTTTTGAGATTTTTTACCTTTGCACCAACAATGCTTTTTTTTAACTTGTCTATATCTTCCTCCATAGGAATGCCATAAATTACCCCCCGAATGATTTTATCTTCTCCTATAATCTTCCTCTCTGTCACTGTTTTCTTGCAAATGTTTTCCACTTGTAAAGCCTTTCTTCTTTGTTCTTCAGTTTTACACACCACCAGTATATTTCCATCTCTCAAGACCTTCACCATTTCAACATCTCCTATCTTTTTTTTAATTTCTCTAGATAGTGAAATAGGACTCAGGTTCTCTTTTTCTTCTTCATTTTTTATCTTTAATATTATTTTACATTCTTCCCTTCCGATTTTCCTCCTAACTACTCTCTCTTCTTCAGAACTGTTTTCTTCCAACTCTCTTTTATTCCTTTGGCTGTCTAACATTTTCCCTTCTTCTGCTTTACCTCTTCCGCGTCCTCTCCCTCTACTTACTGGCGTCCATTCATCAAAGTCCATATTATCCTCCTGTGTATCCATTCTGAACCATTCACATACCAGTTTATGCCTTTTACTGCCACTTCCAAAAGTAAATAATTTCTACCACTGTGGGGTTCTTAGTAGACCAACGTTTTCAGATCGAAGTTTCGCGCCAAGATCCTGCCTCCAACCAATCCTTTTCCGGGTTCAACCAACAACACCGCCGACCGCCTCCCCCAGCCAGGAGAAAAACATCTAGTTATATTGTCGGATGGCAATCAACGTAATAGTGCATTACCGCCACCAACTGCCATGGAGTGTGGACCAAATTACTCTAAACAAACTCAAATCCTTTAAAAAAATTACTCTGTCTCAAGAACAAGAACATGGCTTGGTAGCTTTTATTTGTTAAAGTAATTTCTACATAGTTCCACAAGATCTAGTTTTAATTTCATATTGTTAAGGTTCTGAATGACTTGATATCTCCTATCATGATACTTCTTACAAAATAATAGAAAACATGCTCTATAGTACAATTTTGCCCACAGTCACATTTACCTGTCTGGTGTTTTCCTCCTATAAATAAAGTGCTGTTTTGTCCATAATGTCCAAGTCTGAGTTGTGAGATCATTGTCTCCTCCCTCCTTGTTTGTCTCATTTCTCCCACTTTCCTTTGGAATTTATAAAACCACCTTCCTTTCCTTTCATCCACCAATCACTTCTGCCACCTCTCCTTTTTTTTCTGTTTAATTATGCCCTTTATTTGTGTTCTCCATAACCTAATATTAATATGAACTGTGATTTGTGCTTTTCTTTGCTACCATATAATTCCCCTTAACCCCATAGTGTGCTGGTACCCATAGAAAGTGAACTGTGGGCCCCATCATACTGATTCTATGCTGTGTTTGTTGTATCTCAATTAATAAATCCAGTCTACTATGTGATTGACTGGGCTGTACACTGGCCAAAGATGATGTAGAGTCTGAACAACTGAATGATCTTAATGGCCTAAACTCTTCTACCCATTGAACTGCCAACAGCATTTCTCCTGTGTAAACTGAAACTCCATCACCAACCCTATTCGCTACTGTGGTGTAAAATTGTGGTACAATGAATGCAATTCCAACCCTATGAGCTATATTTTTTAAGTCAGTCAGTCATTTTCTACCGCTTATTCCATAGTGGGTCACGGGGGAGCTGGTGCCTATCTCCAGCAGTCTATGGGCGAGAGGCAGGGTATTTTTTAAGTGTTTGTGTATATATGATCATAATTATATTTTTAACTGATGTATTCCTGTATTGTATATGCTTTTAAAATAAAATATCTTTCCTTGTCCATCCATCCATCCATCCATCCATCCATCCATCCATCCATCCATCCATCCATTGTCTTCCGCTTATCCGGGGTCGGGTCGCTGGGGCAGCAGCCTAAGCAGAAAGACCCAGACTTCCCTCTCCCCAGCCACTTGGTCCAGCTAGTCCAGGGGAATCCCAAGGCATACCCAGGCCAGCCGAGAAACATAGTCCCTCCGGTGTGTCCTGGGTCTTCCTCTGGGCCTCCTCCCGGTGGGACGTGCCCGGAACACCTCACCAGGGAGGCGTCCAGGAGGCATCCTAACCAGATGCCTGAGCCACCTCAACTGGCTCCTCTCGACGTGGAGAAGTAGTGGCTCTACTCTGAGTCCCTCCCGGATGACCAAGCTTCTCACCTTATCTCTAAGGGAGAGCCCAGACACCCTGCGGAGGAAACTCATTTCGGCCGCTTGTATCCATGATCTCGTTCTTCCATTCATGACCCAAGGCTCATGACCATAGATGAGAGTAGGAACTTAGATCGACCAGTAAATCGAGAGTTTCGCTTTTTGACTCAGCTCTCTCTTCACCATGACAGACCAGTACAGCGCCCGCATCACTGCTGACCCAGCACCAATCCATCTGTCAATCTCCCGCTCCATTTTTCCCTCATTTGTGAACAAGAACCCAAGATACTTGAAGTCCTCCACTTGAGGCAGGACTTTCCCCCAGAACCGGAGAAGGCACTCTACCTTTTTCCGGCTCAAGACCATGGCCTTGGACTTGGAGGCACTGATTCCCATCCCGGCCGCTTCACACTCGGCTGCGAACTGCTCCAGTGAAAGCTGTAGATCACAAGCTGATGAAGCCAATAGAACCACATCATCTGCAAAAAGCAGAGACGCAATCCTACGGCCACCAAAACGAATCCCCTCAACACCTTGGTTGCACCTAGATATTCTGTCCATAAAAGTTATGAACAGAATCGGTGACAAAGGGCAACCTTGGCGGAGTCAAACCCTCACTGGAAACAAGTCCGACTTACTGCTGGCAATGCGGACCAAGCTCTAAAACTGGTTGTAACAGCCCGTATCAAAGGGCCTGGTACCCCGTACTCCCGGAGCACCCCCCACAAGATTCCCCAAGGGACACGGTCAAAAGCCTTCTCCAAGTCCACAACGCACATGTAGACTGGTTGGGTAAACTCCCATTGTTGGATGGGTGCAAAAACTGGTTATCACTCATGTAAAAACTTTGTGTTGCAAGGCACCTGCACTATGCCTTCCTCCCTGTGTGTGTGAGATCATTGTTATCTCTGTGTGAACCAGCCTCCTTTCTTTCTCACACACACACACCCTGTCTGAACTGTCTGTTGAACTGTGCATATAAATAAAGAGATAGGGTGTCAAAAACTTTGTAGTTTCACTGCAAAGTGGGCTACCCTTGCTGCAAGTAACTCTGACTGTATCGTTCTTACCTCTGAGTTGACTAAATAATACCTAACATTTATTGGTCCTTCGTAGCCGGATTAATTCAATAACCTTATTTCTCTTTGCTTTAACAGTGACTCTGGGATCCGTGGGGGAAGCCTGACGTCGAGCGAAGCACCGCTGCACAACCTCCATTAGCCGGAGTGGCTGAAAGTCCCGGTGTGTGTGAATTCACACCTGGCCAGTAGGTTATCGCCTTCCTCGGCGCGGGGTGACTCTCACAGGGTCCAGAGAGTCACCAAGAAGTCAACTCCGAGGTGAGACAGTTTTAAAATACAGTTCATAGGAAAAGTACTTAACAGTCGTTGGTAGTGCGTCGCCGGTAAGGACGCTGCATTCGGATGGTTTTATTCCACCGTGAAAGGAATAGTGACAAATTTGGTACAATCCCGCCGTGAAGGGGATTAAAGAAAACGACTGAGGATTATTCCCCTGCGAGGGAATAGAGTAAGCGCTATATAAATAAAAGAAGAAAAGTACTTAAAAGTCGTTGGTAGTGCGTCGCCGGTAAGGACGCTGCATTGGTATGGTTTTATTCCACCGTGAAAGGAATAGTGACAAATTAAGGTAGGGCCCCGCCAAGAAGGGGGCCAAATAAAACGACTAAGGGTTATTCCCCTGCGAGGGAATAGAATAAGCGCTATAAAAGTAAAAAGAACGGAGTAAATTGAGCTCATAAAATAACACCAAGTTAACTTAGAAAAATTACAAGGTACCTGAAACTAACTGTGTGACTGTGTTGTGTGTGTATGGAGGACTAAGCATTTTAAGAGAATCATAGCAGGATTCTGCTAGTCCTGTGTTTTCTTTTGCCCAGATTAAAACTACGTACTGGTGACTTTGGAGATTCAGGTCGGATTTCATTCCAGAAAATTAACACCGCTGCGAATTAGTCGCAGTAGAAGGGCGTGTTAATGTCCTCTCCTTAAAGTCTCATGCCAGTGACCTTTTATCTGGGACATTTATACTATAATTAAACTAACATAAAACATAATGGGGAAGAAACAAAGTAAACTAATTGACTTAGAAGGGGAGGTAAAGTTTATGGAGAACTATGTAAAAGGAGCAGGTATGATCTGTCATAGATGGAATAAAAAATAAAAAACATGGGTTTTTGGGCAAATTAGATACAAAGGATGTCTTAAAATTACAAGGGGATCTAAAATTAGAAATAATGAAAACTAAAAAGAGAAAAATAACAAAGAACAATGGGGAAGGGACAGAGAAAAAGTTCTGATTTAACGGAAATATGTACACGATGGCATAAAAATACGGATTTTCAGGTAACTTAATTATCACTGAAATCCTAAAACTACACGGGGATCTTAAACTGGAGATAATGCATTCAAAAGATTCAAGAGACAATAAAAAACCTTGCCAGATTATAATTTCAAAGGGGACTTTTCAGTCCCTGAGTGCAGACAGTTGATAAACAGATTAAAACAAAAAGATTAATTAAAAAAACAACAAGAGCAGCCTTTAACTGACATAACCATAATACTGAGGCCTTAAGAAAAGCACAGAAAAAAACTTTCAGCTTAACTGAAAACAAATAAGGGGGGGGCGGACCGCCACCCATCCCAGTTTAGAATACCAAGGTAGCCCCAAATTATAAAGACTAAGAGATGGTTTTAGAGGACGTGGTAAAAGAAGTTAAAAGAGGAGGTGACAATGTGGACAACATGGAAACTGTCCAACTGGACAACCCAGTGAACAATCACTAGAGAAGAGAGAACAGAATGTTGTTAAAGTAATCTGAGAGTAAAAGATTTTGTAGGCAAGCATTAGTGAGAAACAGTTGCTTTAAAAATCATTCTATGGTGTAATACTACCAACAATATCACGATAAAATGCAAAAGATTCATTTTACAGGGAAATAATTCCATATTTGGCTCAGATTGTTTGCATTCTTGATTTTTCCTCTTTGAGAGAAGTTAAATTTCAGCTCTGTGAAACGACCTTGACAAAGAGATGCAGCTGCCTGAAAACAAAGATAAAACTTCAGCAAACAGCAGAAGCCTGTCTCTGCTGAAAGGTCTGAAAAAAAGATTGTAACTCTACCCTGCATGTGTCAAACTCAAGGTCCGCGGGCCAAAACCGGACCCCAGAAGTTTAGTGATTCTCTAGAAGTAGAGCCTTTTAATATGGTGATTGTGTGCTTGAATGTTATTTTGTCAATCAATAAGCAGTTTTGTCTACATTCTGCCACAATCTGCCTTTTGAAAATGTTTTGAATCTTGCTCTTTATGTAAAAAAAAAAAGAAAAATTGGCTAAAGTCTGCAGACACAAAATGAACCTGGATTGAAGCTCTAACTATGTTTATTTAATCTGAGATCTTCTCCAAATGCAACAGTATATGTCAGTCTACATGAGATACTAACAACTTCACCTACTGATATAATATAAAGATGTGAGTGAATATGTGAAACAAACAATGATGAAAGTTTTTCAACAGGTGATGCTCATCCAGGAGGAAGACAGTGTTCCTAGGAAATGCAGCTCATTCATTAACAATACATTTCTCTCCTATAGGTGGAAGTTTTGCTGACTAATCATAGGCTGGATCTATGAAACATTATGTGCACAGACCAAATGACCAAGGTTCTGACTGACTTATGAACCTCACTGACCTGACAATGATAACATGACACCCAACAGATAATACCTTTAAGGTGGACCCACTAAGACCACCTTATTGATTCTTGGTGAATAAAAAAGAATTGAAGCGTTCAAAACAGACCTTGTGGAAACAAAAGGGGTTATGAGGAAACAATGTGCATTTTAAGAATAATAGAAGTCAAATTATGTTCAAATTTTTGCAAATAAAATGACTCTGACAGAGAAATAAGTAAGTAGTGTGTGAATGTGTGTGAATGGGAATGACTGATTTCATTGTAATGCATCTTTGAGGGACTTTAAAAGCGCTAATAAAGGTCTGATGTTCTGATGATCTTTGCCAAATTTATATCTTAATAAGGTTTCCAGAATCTTTTCCGAAAAATTATATAAAGATGGCAAAGGTTCTACCTGTATTGAAAATACTGATAACCATAAGACAGCTCATAGACCCGTCTTCAATTTTTCATAATTCTTTTACAAACAGGTTATTTAAACTTTCATGTGACCAAATGTCTGTGTTTGACTTTCTGTTTTTGTGAAATAAATGTCTGATTCATGTTATGTAAAAATTAGAGTCCTCAACAGTACCATAATAATATTAGGTCAGTTCTCTATGGTAAAACAAAAAGATTTTAACAGACGTTTAGACGTTTTCCAGTCAGGTTCAAAATGATTGAATTACACTCAAACTTAGATGACAATGAACCTTAACAGAATTACTGGACTGAAATAGAGAAAACTTGAGTTAATTGAAATAAACTTTAGTTACTTGAACTAAATACAAAGCTGACTGAAACTGTATGTTGTATCTATAAAACTGGGTAAGATAAACTAAGATTATAAGATATAATATGCCCTTCATTTTTTGTGTTCATCAGTGAGTGAGTTTTTATTTTTTATTTTTAATAAGAACTAAACCAAGCATTATTTATAATAATAGCAACTACCAAAAATATTGATCTCATTTTTAAATGTAATAAGGACTTACTTTATAAAATATGATAAAAAAGAATAATAAGAATTTGGAAAAACAGAGGCTTTAAACCTCTGCAGGAACAGCACTGACACTGTCAAAGGTAGATCCTAATACAGGAATCTGGAAGCTCACTCTAGGGTGGACAGTCAAAGTCCATCCAAGGACACATTTAGATGAGGCAGAGGGACAAATACAGGGCTTAGCTGAGAGCAAAGAGAGCAACATGCATCCTGCCCTAGCTGCTGTCCCACCTGAACTGTGGTCCCAATCATCAACTGATGTAGGGCTTATAAAGGGGTTCCCACCATACAAGGTTAAAACTAATATCTGAAAAAAGGCCATTAGTCCGCCAATACCCCTTAAAGCCAGAAGCTGAAGAAGGTACTAAGCCAGTAATACAAGATATGTTGAAGTCAGGAATATTAAGAGAAGCACCTGACGCTACATGCAAGGCATATCACACTGACATCGCTATTATTATCACAGCCAAACATAACTCTAAAAAGATGTGCCCTTTAAATCCAAGTACTCTAATACCTACTGCAGAAGATGGAAAACCACATTCTTATAAAGCAAAAGTTGAAGAAGACACAAAACCCAGACAAGACATTTCTCAAACCCTTATACCAGATTCATGCGTTGTGTTTGTAGATGGCTCAGCATCTAAAGATGAATATGGAAAGAATAAAGTTGGTTATGCAGTAACAACCATTGACAGAATAATAGAAGCTAAATCTCTACCCAATACATGCTCAGCCCAAACAGCAGAATTATATGCTGTAGTAAGAGCATGTGAATTACATGAGGGACAAATACTTACTATATACACAGACAGCCAATAAGTTTTCGGATCAGTACATCACCATGCTAAGATTTGGCAAAATAGAGGTTTTAAAACATCATCAGGGACAGAACTAACTCATTTCAACCTATTAAAGAGAAAATGTCAGATCTGCTATTTATAGACACAGACGTGCTGAAAGACGCCCAACAGTCAGCACCCAAGACAGAAATAAAGGCCTGGCTAAAGAGAGGAGCACAGAAAAAAGATGACATCTATCAGATAGAAGATAAACCAATCCTCCCAAAAAATTTATACAACACAGCGGCTACAGTGACACATTGGGAAGACCCACGTGTCAAGGGGGGAATATGTCACATCTGGTAAAGCATTAATGCTACACTATAAATATTTCTGACTATGCAAAGAAGTTTTGCAGATTATGCATAATTTGTTGCAAACACGGGGGAAGAAATATTGCCTAGTTGTAATAGATGAACCTAGTGACACATTTCTTCCCCACATATGGTATCCCACAGATTATAAGGTCAGATAATGGAACTCATTTTGTAAATAAATTAATATAACTAAGTTCTAATGCATTAGGGTTTCAGTTAAAGATTAAGGAAAACAATGGAAGAAACAGGGAGGCCATGGCCCAAATGCCTATCCCTGGTTAAATTATGGATGAGAATAACTCCAAATCAAACTGGTCTTACTCCATTTGCCACCTACTGTACATCATTGTATAACTCCACCCACTATATTCTGAGCCTGAGATCACGTGACACCAAGTCGCTGATGTAAATTTGTACTCTCAAAGAAATAGTACATGGCTGACCGTTTTCTCTGCCTTCTGACATGAATGAAATAGAGAAAGCACAACAGGAAACTTCATTAGCTGAGTGGATGAATAAAATGTTGCAGACAAAAGAAGAACAAATGTCCAGTGGTCTGCCGATAATCTCTGCTCCTATCCCACAGAATGACCTGAGGCCTGGAGACCTGGTCCTGATTAAGACACTCCACCGGAAGGATTGGAGCACTCCTCGGTGGAAAGGGCCGTTTCAAATACTCCTGACAACGCCCACAGCTCTGAAAATAGCAGAGAGGCCTTCCTGGATCCATAAAAGCCACTGTAAGCCAGTTTTGCCGTTACAGGAGCCAAACCAACCGACGGGGTAGCAGAGGAAGTCCGGGTTCAAAGGAGTTGGAGGACCCTTATGGCCCCGCGTCTCCAACCGGTGAAGAAAACAGCTGATCTGCGCCCAATTATAAAATGGCTCTCTGTAACATGTGGACAGGACTGATAAGCCTGAGCTTAATTCTGGTAGCAGGACTCTTTCTCTATCTAAAGCAGGATCCACAGGAGGTGATACCGCACCAGAAGAGATGGACATCAGACGGGACCCATCTCAGACCACTGACGGAAGGACATGACACACACCCATTTCTGCAAAATTACTGGTATCGTTATGTGTATGACACAGCTAAAACTCAAAATAAAACTGATTGTTATGTGTGTTCTATAATGCCCGTGCATTCCCAAGGCCCCACCATATATGTCAAAGCTATGAACCTCACCGAGACAAGTTGCGCCATATCAATGGGCCTGATAGGATATACAAATAAAAGTTATTTCTTATGCCAGACCAATCTTTCAGTAACCAGAGATTAAATTACAGTTGTGACCCAGAAAACTGCACTTGCGACAGAGAACAATGGCAACCTCTCAACATTACAGGGAAATCAGAACCATTCAAAGCATATGTAACAGATCCCGGAAACCATCGACACTGTATAAGACAAAATATTACAGGGAATCATACTCATTTTGTAGGGAATACTACTGAATGTAACTACTTCTACACTTACAGGAATCCCCCAGTGGGCCCACCACCTGCAGGGGGAACCGTGAGGGACCGGTGCAAAGAGGATTGGGTGGCGGACGAAGGTGGAGACCTCAACGGCCCGATCCCCGGATGCTTAGGCTGGCTCTAGGGACGTGGAATGTCACCTCGCTGGGGGGGAAGGAGCCTGAGCTTGTGCGGGAGGTCGAGAGATATCGACTAGAAATAGTCGGGCTCGCCTCCACGCACAGCGTGGGCTCTGGAACCCATCTCCTTGAGAGGGGTTGGACTCTCTTCTACTCTGGAGTGGCCCACGGGGAGAGGCGGCGGGCTGGTGTGGGTTTGCTTGTTGCCCCCCAGCTCAGCCGTCTCGTGTTGGGGTTTACCCCAGTGGATGAGAGGGTTGTATCCCTGCGCCTTCGGGTTGGGGAGAGGTCTCTGACTATCATTTCAGCCTACGGGCCGAGTGGTAGTGCAGAGTACCCTGCCTTCTTGGCATCCCTGTCGGGGGTGCTGGAAAGTGCCCCTCCCGGGGACTCCATTATTCTGCTGGGGGACTTCAACGCCCACGTGGGGAACGACAGTGACACCTGGAGAGGCGTGATCGGGAGGAATGGCCTCCCCGATCTGAATCCGAGTGGTGTTTTGTTATTGGACTTCTGTGCTAGTCACGGATTGTCCATAACGAACACCATGTTCAAACATAAGGGTGTCCATCAGTGCACTTGGCACCAGGACACCCTAGGCAGGAGGTCGATGATCGACTTTGTTGTCGTATCATCAGACCTTCGGCCGCATGTTTTGGACACTCGGGTGAAGAGAGGGGCTGAGCTGTCCACTGATCATCACCTGGTGGTGAGTTGGATCCGCTGGAGGAGGAGAAAGCCGGACAGACTCGGCAGGCCCAAGCGTATAGTGAGGGTCTGCTGGGAACGCCTGGCGGAGCCCTCGGCCAGGGATGTATTCAACTCCCACCTCCGGGAGAGCTTCGACCAGATCCCGGGGGATGTTGGAGACATAGAGTCCGAGTGGACCATGTTCTCTGCATCTATTGTCGATGCTGCTGCCCATAGCTGCGGCCGTAAGGTCTGCGGTGCCTGTCGTGGCGGCAATCCCAGAACCCGGTGGTGGACACCGGCAGTAAGGGATGCTGTTAAGCTGAAGAAGGAGTCCTATCGGCTGTGGTTGGCTTGTGGGACTCCTGAGGCGGCTGACGGGTACCGTGAGGCCAAGCGTGCTGTGGCCCGGGCTGTTGCAGAGGCAAAAACTTGGGCCTGGGAAGAGTTCGGTGAGGCCATGGAGAAGGACTACCGGTTGGCCTCGAAGCGATTCTGGCAAACCGTCCGGCGCCTCAGGAGGGGGAAGCAGTGCTTTGCCAACACTGTTTATAGTGGGGGCGGGAGACTGCTGATCTCGACTGAGGACATTATCGGGCGGTGGAAGGAGTACTTCGAGGATCTCCTCAATCCTGCCATCACGCATTCCGTGGTGGAAACAGAGGCTGGGGACTCGGGGTTGGACTCTTTCATCACCCAGGCTGAAGTCACCGAGGTGGTTAAAAAGCTCCGTGGTGGCAAGGCTTCGGGGGTGGATGAGATCCGCCCTGAGTACCTCAAGTGTCTGGATGTTGTAGGGCTGTCATGGTTGACACGCCTCTTCCACATTGCGTGGCGGTCGGGGACAGTGCCTCTGGACTGGCAGACTGGGGTGGTGGTCCCCCTTTATAAGAAGGGGGACCGGAGGGTGTGTTCCAACTACAGGGGGATCACACACCTCAGCCTCCCTGGTAAGGCCTACGCCAGGGTATTGGAGAGGAGAGTCCAACCGATAGTCGAACCTCGGCTTCAGGAGGAACAGTGTGGTTTTCGTCCCAGCCGTGGAACACTGGACCAGCTCTATACCCTCTACAGGGTGCTCGAGGGTTCATGGGAGTTTGCCCAACTGGTTCACATGTGTTTTGTGGACCTGGAGAAGGCATTCGACTGTGTCCCTCGTGAGGCCCTGTGGGGGGTGCTCCAGGAGTATGGAATCGGGGGCCCTTTATTAGGGGCCATCCGGTCCCTGTACGAGCGGAGCAGGAGTTTGGTCCGCATTGCCGGCACTAAGTCGGACCTGTTCCCAGTGCATGTTGGACTCCGGCAGGGCTGCCCTTTGTCGCCGGTCCTGTTCATAACTTTTATGGACAGGATTTCTAGTCGCAGCCAAGGGCCGAAGGGGGTCTGGTTTGGGGACCAGTGGATTTCGTCTCTTCTTTTTGCGGATGACGTGGTCCTGCTGGCCCCCTCTAGCCAAGACCTACAGCATGCGCTGTGGCGGTTCGCAGCCGAGTGTGAAGCGGCTGGGATGAGGATCAGCTCCTCCAAGTCCGAGACCATGGTACTCGACTGGAAAAGGGTGGCTTGTCCTCTTCAGGTTGGAGGGGAGTTCCTGCCTCAAGTGGAGGAGTTTAAGTATCTCGGGGTCTTGTTCACGAGTGAAGGAAGAATGGAGCGGGAGATCGACAGACGGATCGGTGCAGCTGCCACAGTAATGGGGGCGCTGTGCCGGTCCATTGTGGTGAAGAGAGAGCTGAGCCGAAAAGCAAAGCTCTCAATTTACTGGTCGGTCTACGTTCCTACCCTCACCTATGGCCATGAACTTTGGGTCATGACCGAAAGAACGAGATCACGGATACAAGCGGCTGAAATGAGCTTCCTCCGTAGGGTGGCCGGGCACTCCCTTAGAGATAGGGTGAGGAGCTCGGCCATCCGGGAGGAGCTCGGAGTAGAGCCGCTGCTCCTCCACATTGAGAGGAGCCAGTTGAGGTGGCTCGGGCATCTATACCGGATGCCTCCTGGACGCCTTCCTCGGGAGGTGTTCCAGGCGCTATGTGAGCCATGATAATTCAGAACCGCATGGCTTTGGATATTCTAACAGCATCAACGGGGGACGTTTGTGTTCTATTGAATAACACCTGTTGCACATATATCCCAGATAATATACACTCTGCAAACATAACGGGAGCATTAAACAACCTACAGAATCTGCAAAATGTCATGGCACATGACCACCCAGATCCTAACTCTTCTTGGTTAGATTGGATGCTCACAGGGGGATGGATAAATCTGTTTAAGGTTCTCTTAGTTGCAGTAATAGCATGCATGGGCCTTCTGTGTCTCCTGTCAATATGTATTATCCCATGTTGCAAATGCATGGTACAAAGAATAGTAACTCAGTCAGTCACGGTGGCATATGCAACACTGAACCAGGTAGAAATGCACGAAAATGAAGGGGACGATTATGATGACATGTTGTAAATAAATCACATCAAAAGCCTGAGTGTACTCATACATTGTATTTCATAAAATGACCTTACAGCAGAAAATCGAAAGAAGTTGTTGCTTAAGTGAAATGAGAAAAAGTACAATGATGACATAAACAGGGCAGATTTTTTAATTCCTTTATTATGTTTTACTGTTTTCATCAAGTAGTATTCTTTTATTTTTATGATTTCAAGTATTCTTTTATTTTTATGATTTCAAGTATTATTCTTTTATTTTTATGATTTCAAGTATTCTTTTATTTTTATGATTTCAAGTATTATTCTTTTATTTTTATGATTTCAAGTATCATTCTTTTATTTTTATGATTTCAAGTATTATTCTTTTATTTTTATGATTTCAAGTATTATTCTTTTATTTTTATGATTTCAAGTATTAATCAACATTTAACTTTTAATGGTTGCCGAGGGTGGCGGGACCGTATGAGTATTTCCCACAAAATATAATCTGTTTACCGTCTGTGGGTTTCTGCTCATACAGAGTATTTTTCTTATTTGTTTTTATATTAAATGTTTTTACTTGTGATAAAAGGAGGGACTGTTGGATGGGTGCAAAAACTTGTTATCACTCATGTAAAAACTTTGTGTTGCAAGGCACCTGCACTATGCCTTCCTCCCTGTGTGTGTGAGATCATTGTTATCTCTGTGTGAACCAGCCTCCTTTCTTTCTCACACACACACACCCTGTCTAAACTGTCTGTTGAACTGTGCATATAAATAAAGAGATAGGGTGTCAAAAACTTTGTAGTTTCACTGCAAAGTGGGCTACCCTTGCTGCAAGTAACTCTGACTGTATCGTTCTTACCTCTGAGTTGACTAAATAATACCTAACACCCATGAACACTCCAGGAGCCTGCTGAGGGTGTAAAGCTGGTCCAGTGTTCCATGGCCAGGACGAAAACCACACTGCTCTTCCTGAATCCAAGGTTTGACTATCCGACGGACCCTCCTCTCCAGAACCGAATAGACCTTACCAGGGAGGCTTAAGAGTGTGACTCCCCTATATTTGGAGCACACTCCACGGTCCCCCTTTTTGAATAGAGGGACCACCACCCCGGTCTGCCAATCCAGTGGAACTACCCCCGATGTCTACGCGATGCTGCACAGTCGTGTTAACCAACACAACCCTACAACATTCAGAGCCTTAAGGTACTCCGGGTGAATCTCATCCACCCCCGGGGCCTTACCACCGAGGAGCTTTTTAATCACCTCGGTGACCTCAGCACCAGAGATTGGAGAGCCTGCTCCAAGGTCCCCAGGCTCCGCTTCCTCAATGGAAGACGTGCCAGTGGGGTTGAGGAGGTCTTCGACGTACTCCACCCACCAACCCACAACGCCCGAATTGAGGTCAGCAGCACACCCTCCCCACTGTAAACAATGTTGGTGGTGTACCCCCCCGAGACGCCGGATGGTGGACCAGAATCACCTCAAAGCCGTAGGGAAGTCGTTTTCGATGGCCTTTCCGAACTCCTCCCACGCCTGAGTTTTTGCCTCAGTAACCACCCGAGCCGCATGCGGCTTGGACTGCCGGTACCCATCAGCTGCTTGGTACCGCCAAAAAGACCCGATAGGACTCCTTCTTCAGCCTGACAGCATCCCTCACCACTGTTGTCCACCAGCAGGTTCGAGGATTGCCGCTGCGAAAGTCACCAACAACCTTGCGACCATAGCTCCGGTAAGACGCCTCTACAATGGAGGTGCAGAACATGGCCCACTCGGACTCAATGTCCCCCACCTACCCCGGAACGTGTTTGAAGCTCTCCCGGAGTTGGAGTTGAAGCTCCGCCTCACAGGAGACTCCGCCATGCGTTCCCAGCAGACCCTCAAGATTCGTTTGGGTCTGCCAGGTCTGACCGGCATCCTCCCCCACCATCAGAGCCATCTCAGCACCAGGTAGTGGTCTGTGGAAAGCTCCGCTCCCCTCTTCACCCGAGTGTCCAAGACATGCGGCCGCAGACCAGATGACACAACAACAAAGTCGATCATTGAGAACTGTGGCCTAGGGTGTCCTGGTGCCAAGAGCACATATGGACACCCTTAGGATTGAACATGGTGTTAGTTATGAACAATTTATGATGAGCACGGAAGTCCAATAACAAAACACCACTTGGGTTCAGAACAAGAGGGCCATTCCTCCCAACCACACCCCTCCAGGTCTCACTGTCATTGCCAACATGAGCGTTGAAGTCCCCCAGCAGAAAGCAGAACAAGGGAGTCCCCCGGAGGGGCGCTCTCCAATACCCCCTCCATGGACTCCAAAAAGGGTAGCTAGTCTGAACTGCCGTTTGGTGCATAAGCACAAACAACAGTCAGAACCCGTCCCCCCATCCGTAGGCGGAGGGAGGCTACCCTCTCGTTCACAGGGGTGAACCCCAACGTACAGGCGACAAGATGGGGGGCAACAAGTATGCCCACACCAGCTCGGCGCCTCTCAGCAAGGGCAACTCGAGAGTGGAAGAGTGACCAACCCCTCTCAAGGAGATTGGTTCCAGAGCCAGAGCCGTGCGTCTAGGTGAGCCCGACTATTTCTAGCCGGAACCTCTCTACCTCGCACACCAACTCAGGCTCCTTCCCCACCAGAGAGGAGACATTCCATGTCCCAAGAGACAGCTTCTGCAGCCGAGGATCAGACCGCCAAGGTCTCCGCCTTCGGCCGCTACCCATACCACATTGCACCCGACCCCTTTGGCCCCTCCCACGGGTTTGGTGCCCATCGGATGGGGGACTTATGTTTCCTCCTCAATCTATGCCCAGCCGGGCTCCATGGGTGAGAGCCCAGCCACCAGGCGCTTGCCAGTGTGTCCCACCTCCAGGCCTGGCTCCAAAGTGGGGCCTGGGTGACGCGTATCTGGATGAGAGAACACTGTTTCCATTTATTGCAATCGTCATAAGGGGTCTTTGGGCTGTGCTTTGTCTGATCCCTCACCTAGGACCTGTTTGCCTTGGGTGACCCTATGGTGGGACCCAGCCATAGATTTCAACATTAAACTCTGGTGCAGACTTTTCTGGAACTTTCAAAATAAATTGCATTTAACTGACTTCCAGCAACTGAGGAAAGGGGGATAGCAGCAGACTTCCCATGATGCCTCTGTCTGAATAAGAGCACCCCCTCTTCAACAAGCTGACCTCTTCCACACCAGTGTTTATCGGGATAGGAGGGGGACAAAGGGCGCTAATGTCTTTTGCTGGCAAAAAAGACATAAACTCTTCAAACTGGATCCAAGAGTGTCATAAGATCACGCGATCATATGCACAAGTTAAGTATGAGTGAAGCACTGTTTGTGTACCCGGTGATTTCATTCATAAAGAGGGGAAATTAAGATATAAGCATTGCTGACTTTCTCTCCGAGCCCTGCAGAAGCAAACGGTGTTCGAGAGAAGCCCCTGCAAAGATGCGGTCTCCCAGTCTGGAAGGAAGACACCAGAGACCGCATCACCGTGTTAACCCGTGTGGTCAGCAGACAGGACGGGCCGCCCAGCTACAGCTCCGGAGCTAACCCTTTTGTTCACAGAGCGAACGCACCTTCAACCCCCCGCGAAGCTACCGAGCTAACCGCTTGTTGACTGTGGACGTTTCTTCAAACTTCGCCCCTTGGACAACATTTCCTCACCATGGTCAGAGGTTAGGTTTGGGCAGATTAACAGTTAGGATGAAATGATCTAAACGTTTTCATTCTATGAAGTTTGGTTTTGTTTGTGTGAAACTCGACTATCTTAGTGCTAGCAGGCTATCTACAGCACACGTGCCCTGTTTGTGTTCTGTGTTTGTGTGTTTTTAAGTTAAATTAAACTTTACTTGAAGGGTGATTTTAAACACAAAAGATTGCTCATAAAGCACCGTCCGCGCTTATGCATTTTAACCCTTTTATTAACGGTATTTTTAAAGGTGTGTGTTCGATTCTGGTGCTAAATAATATTTACCCAGAAATGTTTAGTCTTCAATCCAGTAAATAATAGTCCCTAAACATAATTTACTAGATTTGATAACTAAGTAAACACCATTAAGCCCCATTTCTCCAGAAAGATTTGGCTCATTTCCAAAATACTCCCTTAATAATGTTTCTTCAAATATTATTTCAAAAAGATAATGGCAGCTAATTAGACACCGCTGAGAAATGGTCATCCAGGAGGTTGGTTTTATTCAGCAAATCATTCTTTAAAACATTATTTTATTAAAATAATATTTAATCTGATCTTGCATTGTGAATGGTTGTCTAAACGTTTACTGATTATTGCCTAAGTTAGTTCCAAGACTAACTTAACTTCATTTCCAGATTCTTCAAGATAATCCTTGGTTCTCAAACATAAACATTGCATGGTAATGTTGCAGCACTCTTTTGGTCATAATTTTCAACCATCTTTAACCAACTTGTTTATATTGTACATAGTCCATTAGTCTTCATTATTCTTTAATTCTGCTTGGTAGTTTAGTTGGATTGTTTTAGCATAGTAAAGAGTTTGTTGATTGAAATATGTTTGACTTTGAGTTGACTTATTTTTGTTAAGAAATTCTTGTATTTTAAGAAATTGTGTGAATTCATTCCATATATGTGCAGAGTTTATGCTGTTCAATAATGTCAGAGCTCGTCTCATACCTTTCTATTTTGTCCGAATGCCATCGCCTTACTGGGCTGGTATTCACAGGACAACCCTTAACAGACCAAAATATTATTTGATAAAATATTTAAATATTAATATTAAATATTAAATAATATTCTCAGATTAATAATCACAACACCTACAAGGGGCATAAAGCCCCTGACAACATAGCTCCTAGGATCATTGGGACACTCAAACCCCTCCACCACAGTAAGGTGGCAGCCCTGAGAGGGGAATTATAATTTTTAACTGATGTATTCCTTTTTGTATATGCTTTTAAACTAAAATATCTCTTCTTGTCCTTCTTTTCTAATAATGTGAAATTGCTGCATCAGGGAGGATCCAAGGTGGTATTACAGGTAATGGGACTGTCTGACATATGTTTAATATATCCAAACTTATTTAGTTAGCGTTGTTATATTATCCAACAATTGTCATTATCCACCCAAAGCTCTTCATTTTTGACCTCTCCTTTTCAACAACAAGGTTGAAGCACATCTAGTGTCAGATGATCATTTCTTTGACCTTGCAGATTAGTCCAGTAGTTCTAAATTAACTGATCCCATCGTAAGTCAAGTGGCATTTCTCCCATTTCGACCTTCAATGCTGCTGTTGGAGCTGCTTTAAAAGCATCTGTACATATTCTTAAAGCCTGATACTGAATGCTGTTTAATGTATGGAGATTCATGTCTGAAGTTGAATTGTAAACTATGCACCCATTATCCAGGACTGACCTGAGTCAGTATAAATGGTTTTTGAGGCATTCCTGTGAGCTCCCTTGTCACTTTCAACTAAACACCTCAACATATTTAGCACTTTTTTATGGGGTGCTGTTTGTAAAGTTACACAGTCAAAAATTGACAGCAATTTTTTCAGTTATAGCGTGTCGAATCAGAAATCAAATGGGGGTTAATTTTTCAAAGTCATATTTTCACAATGTTATTCATACATTTATAAATGTCACAGTTTCAAACTAAATATTTAATTAGCAAATTAAATATTTAATTTGCAAAGAAAATATTTGGCTTGGACCTAAAAAGTTATTTTAGAGCTCAGCACAGAGGACTGTGGGGAGCAGTCTTCCCACTACCTTGGACCTACACACATCATGATGCAGGGAGAGGACCCTCAATATCATGAAGGACTCCACCCATCCCCCACAGAGACTGTTTCAGCCCTTCCCCTCAGGCAGGCGGCTGGGGAGCATTCAGAGCAAGACCACCAGGCTCAGAAAAAGCTTCTTCCCTGAAGCTGTCAGACTGCTGAACTCGAGATGCACTCTGTAGACTCTCTCACTACACACTGACCTGCACTACACTTAACCCACCAAAGGTGCACTATTTCACTCACCTAGGTGCAATATTCCTCAATATTCCTTGTGTTTTACATGTGTATTTAATACTTTGCAAAGTTAATTTAAGCTTCTACTACTCTTACTGATTGCTATTTATTGTTAGATTTAGCTTGGTATGTTATATGTAAAGTGGGGAGAACAGGTATTTGATATACTGCCAATTTTACAGGTTTTCCTACTTGCAAAGCAAGTAGATGCCTTTAATTTTGTATCATATGTACTCTTCAACTGTAAGTGACGGAATCTAAAACAGAAATCTAGAAAATTACATTGTGTGATTTTTAAGTAATTAATTTGCATTTTATTGCATGACATAAGTACTTAATACATCAGAAAAAAAAAAACGTAATCTTTGGTACTGTTGGGTGTGAAAACTTGTATCTTGTGTTTATCACCTGTAAGACTTTGTATATTCTGTACTGAGCTGCACACGTGAACTCAGCATGTGAGCCTGAAAGCCAGGCTGAATCGCACCCTGTTTAATTTTTTTCTCACCAGCCCATAAATAAAGAAGGAGGGCGTCAACACTTTGTAGTTGCACTGCAGAATGTGGCTTCCTCTTACTGCAGAAAGATAACAGAGACTCTGTCGTTCCTCTGAGTTTGACTAATTAATACCTAACAGTACAGAACCTTTGTTTGCAGTTCCAGATATCAGACGTTTCCCGTAGTTCTTGACGAGGTTTGCACACACTGCAGCAGCGATTTCGGACCAGTCCTCCATACAGATCTTTTCCAGATCCTTCAGATTTCAGGGCTGTTGCTGGGCAATACGGACTTTCAGCTACCACTAAAGATTTTTCATTGGGTTCAGGTCTGGAGACTGGCTAGGCCACTTCTGAACCTTGAGATGCTTCTGTTGGACCACTTGTTTGCTGAGTATTGGATTATCTGCCCGTTGTTGGACGTCACTGTGCCCCTCCAATGGCATCGGCCATTTTGTACCCAGGACAGCCCGCTCCTACATATCCCATCAAGCATTGCGACTGATATGACTGGGCGTCCCCAGTCTGACGTCACAGGATGCTATATAGGAGGCGCTCATGTTTGAAACACTGCCTTCAGCTGGAAACCGATCTGGTGATTGAAGCGCGTCACTTTAAGAGAAGAACTCTGTCCAGAGTTTCATTCATTCTCTCTCGTTGGACAACGAACTATTCATAACTGAAGTTTTTGGACTAGGAAGGCCAGAGATTTCACTTTTGCCGATCGAAGACGTGAGTTAACACGTAACTGGAGACACGGAGTTTCGGAGAGACGAACCGCTACCGTGTTTCATTTTCAAGTCGACTTTGATGGTCAGATCATATTTTTCCTTTTTGTCAAGAAGACCAAAGGACAAAGACTGACTGTTCCCCTGAAGTTAATTGTGGACGCACAATTAACTCAACCCCACGTTTCCTCGCTCGAATTCCCTCGCTCAGGAAGAAGACGACACAAGTAAAATCCATTTCTTTTTTTTTATTTCTTTATTCAAGTCCTGGGCAGGGTCAGAGGTTGTAGAAGCGATCAGAATCGCTGGTTAGGATCTCATGTGTTCTGAATAATATGTGCATGTAACCTTGCTTGTTTGAAACTTTGATATGTTATGTGATATCGGGATCCGCCGTGTTCCCCAGAGCTGTCTGTGTTTACTATCTGAACGCAGGTGCGTTGCAAAACTGGACTGTTAAAACGACCTCATGGTAAAATTCTCCATTTTACCTTTGTCTTCAATCTCACTGTGCTAGCTTGCCGCCAAAAGTTATCAATCCTTTGTTTCAGGAGTAAAGGGGGGAAGTTTTATGATCAGAAGATCATAAAAGACACTCTAAGCTGCGCTCCAAACCCCCACCAGTCATCACCACACCCCCCTTTTCATATCTTCTCCTTTCCTCTGTTGTGCCATAAACTGCTGGTTGACTCAATACATACCCACTACCGTTTTGTTGATTTTGGTTTATTTAGATGTGTTTACCCCTGTGTATGTAGAATTTTGCATGTTGAGTAGGTGAAAATTAATAAATATTCACATAGATAAAGAGAGAGCGTTTGGTGTTTCATTGTGTGCAAAAAGTGATGTGTCAGTCAAAATAAGGTTCAAGTTCCACACGTTTCGGCAGAAACGGTCGATTAAACAGTGACATCTCCGGCAATAGTTATTAACTATTACGGAGTATTTAACGGTTGTAATTGTCAGAGGCGTCGAGCCACAATTACAACACCAGAAACCTCTCTGGTCTCGATTCGTAAATGAGGATTTATGGTTAAGAAATTGATTTTGTCAGATTATGATTTGTAATTATAATTATTGATCAAGATTATTCAATCAATAATCATACTCCCAACATATGGCGTCCCTTTGACGGGCCTTAAAAAGACAGACATCAAATCACTGTTGCACAGAATGAACGAACAGTTGTTATCTCCGTTAACTAGACGTTTATTGGGAGACTTGAGTTTCGCACAGAACGTTTGTGAATTAGGGGATTTCGATTAGGTTGTGCTCAGTTCTACTGCAAAGGATAACATTAGCTTTCAGAGGTGTTTGTTGTGGATGCAAGGTGAAAGTTGGTTTAACTTGTGGAAAAGTTAAAGTTAATTTCCAGTCGCCAGCCTGCTGCTGCAGCTGTAAAAACCTGCGCTGATAAGCAGCAGACCTGCCCCCAGTGTCCGCTGGGCGTAATTACAATTGTGACCAACATTCTCCCAGTCAGTTAGAGAACAACACCTACATCTGGTGGCCATTTAATAGATTACAGATTGCAGCTGGATTTCCCAAACCGCAGACCTGCACTCAGTACCATCTGGTGGTCACTAGTGCGAATTGCATTTCCTACGTTGATTTTTTTTTTAAATCACTCAATTCATTAACACAGGCAGATTATTCCATCACCTATGATCAAAAGGGCATAACTTAAAGTTGAAAGTTGAAGTTACAGATCATTCATTACCACTTTTGAAAAATTTTAAGCATTTTTGCTGGGTTTTTTTAGTGTGTGAAGCATGTTTTGACCTGACTCATAAAACTAACTTAGTTGTTTAACAGGAAGGTAGGTGATTCATATTAGAGAACACTAACATTTATTTGAAGCTAAGAACAGCATTGAATGTTTAGTTTCGTTTCCCATTTTTAAAATTTTATTTTGAACTTGGTTTCTGGGTTATTTCAAAAAAAAAATTCTTTCCCTTTTTCTTTTTTTTTTTTTTTGCATGTTTGCTTGATTAACCCCATTAAAGCATAGACTTGGGTAAGCCACAGTTTGAACGGTCAAACCTGTGTGCCCATTTTAAGCAAACCCATACACCTGGAAGAGACAGGTATGAATCAGACAGCTAGCTGAATAGCTTAGCCTGTTGTGTGCAGCTAATTAAGTTTAGCAATCCTTAATCACTGAACAGCTTAGCCTGTTGTGTGCAGCTAATTAAGTTTAGCAATCCTTAATCATTGAACAGCTTAGCCTGTTGTGTGCAGCTAATTAAGTTTAGCAATCCTAATCACTGAACAGCTTAGCCTGTTGTGTGCAGCTAATTAAGTTTAGCCATCCCTAATCACTGAACAGCTTAGCCTGTTGTGTGCAGCTAATTAAGTTTAGCAATCCTTAATCACTGAATAGCTTAGCCTGTTGAATTGCTGCTAATTTCTTTAGTGGTGGTTCACAAATAAACAGTTTGTGTGTTTGCATTGTGCATTTTGGGCCAAAGATGGAGGGAACATCCCAGACTGCAGCTGGAGATGTGTGTATGGTGGAGGACCCCATAGGAATGCAGGCACAAGAGGTGATAGGGTCATTGATTCTGCTGTCCCCCGAGGAGCGTAAAGGCCTCAATGATTATGGCATTGAGCAATGTGAAGCCAGGATTCAGGAGTTGCTCCAAGTCATTAGAAACCCACCGAAGGACAGACGGGTCTCAGATGTGTTAGGACAGCTCACTCTGTTGTATCAGCGAAGGTTAATGTTGGAAGTTGACCAGCGCGTTAAACTGCAGTTCGAGCTGAATGATACGTTGCAGACGGTGGATGTCCTTCGAGGGGAAATAACAGAAGTGGGAAATAGATTAGAAGCAATAGAGGGTAGCCATGCCACCCCGCCCCCCCTGGAAGAATGGGGGGATGAACCGAAACCCACCTCACAGGTTGAAACCTTTGGAGGTGAGCCACACCTGCGAAACCCTGAGAGAACTTGCAGGTCAGATCTGGAGGATGTAGAAGCTGCTCTCCAGAGATTACCTTTCCAGGCTCATGGGGTTCCCCAGACATCCACCGAGATAAGAACGGGGATAAGTAGTCAGAATAGGTTCAGTGGTGCGGTGCCCCGCCCCACTGCAATCAGCAGCCATGAACGGTACCTAGCTGGGGACCCAGCAGGTGTAAATAGTTCACGGTTCAGATGCGAGCAGCCGTCAAACGTGACTCGCAGTACGGTCCTCTACGATCCCTCACCTCCGCCACGGCGACAGGAGTGCCGCCCCTGGGATTCAGGTAGCTTCTACCGCCCTCAACCGCTGCCCAGGACCCGAGTCCGGGAAGCACAGGGCCCACAGTTATACCGGGAGCAGCCTCCACTGCCTCCTCCGAGGATGAGGCGTGATGCACCGATACCTTCTGAGTGCCACCGGAGTGAACTCTCCGATGATGACTCAGATGGGCCGGGACCAATCCCTGAAAGTGGATTGCGCACCCGCCAGCTTGAGTCCCTTGCTAAAGACATAGAGCGTTTCGACCCTAATAAGGCAGAATCAAACATTGATGATTACCTTAGGGAAGTGGAACGCTGTCTTCTAGATTTGTACTGCCCATCAGCACGGGAGAAACTGAAGCTCATCTGGAAGACAACGTCCAGGAGCGTCCATGTTTTCATGGAGAGCCTGACACCCGCAGTCCGAGACCGTTATTCAACCCTTTGCGAAGCTTTAAGGGAAGAATATTCTGTGTACACGGACCGGGCCTCAGCCACACTTGGGGCTTTCACGATCCAGCAAAAGAAAAGCGAAGCACCCAGGGAGTATTACCGGCGCTTGAGAGCCGTTTACTTCCAAGGACGCAATGCACCAGACATTGAGGAGGAACATGCTTTTAAATCCCTGTTCCTCCACAACCTTCATGAAAGTGTGCGATACGAAGTTACTATGTATTGCAGGACCAAGGCCATGAGCATGCAAGAGATCCGCAAATATGCTCAGATGGCGTGGGAAACACGTGCTCGCCCGACCAAGGGATCGGAGAGCGAAGCTAGGGTTTTACAGGTCCAGACTGAAAGAACCAGCCATGCATTAGAAGGTCAGGAAAGGCCTTCAACCAGAACCTATGCGAAGAACAGGTTCAGGGAACAACATAGGTTTGGTCAGCTGGACTGGGGGGGTGGTACTGAATACCAACCACAGTCAAAGTTGCCGGACCATTTCCGGTCAAACAGACGACCTGACCATCACGTGAAGCCTAAAGGTAAACCTGATGGAAGAGGGTGGAACCCACACGCAGAAGGGATTATGGGGAAAGAGATGGAGGAGGCCCTGCGTAAGATGGTGATGGAAGCAGTGCGTCAGGCCACCATGCCCCCACAACCCTTGAAACAGGAAGCGGACCTAGTTAAACCAGACCCAAACTTCCCGTCAGCATGACTAGGCGTGGACCCAGTCTCCACAGCCATCAGAGTCTACCTGATCGGATGGGGAGACAAACCTGGGAAACTCCAAGAACCCCTTGGGACTTCTCCAGGAGAAACACCACAAATCATTGCTCCAAGGTTCTTAGGTAAACTGAACCATAATGAACATATAGGTTACCTACACTATCTTACTAGTATAGGAGGACAGGTCAAACTGAGGTTCCATTTTAAAACAGGATCAGAGATCAGCCTGTGGTTCTCGGTCTCGTTTGAGGAGGCGAGTAGAGCCATGCTCTCCCTCAGTAAACCACTTCAGGCTGAATTTCGTGATGTAAGTATCACCAGCTGCACCCAAAACCGATCATGCATCACTAATTGGGTGGAGCTGGACATTACACCCGAAGACACGGCTCTGGTGCACCCCATCTATAGGTGCACATTAAACAAAGACCTTTGTCTTGGTGGCCAGGACCTGCTGGACAGGCTGGCCCCACTCATTGACGGCCACCAGGACCAACTCTGGGTCCAGGCGGAGGTGCAAAACCCACGGGGTGCACGCAGCGAACGACTTGTTGTGACCAATCAGGTCAGCAGCTTAGAGGAGCCCGAAGGACCTCTCAGGCCCTCATCAGAGCCGGTCATGTGCACCTCCGAGACACAGCTGCACCCAGCCATCCAGGAAACTCCTGCCAGAGGCGGTCATGCATTGCTTGGCTCTTTAAAGAACCCAGGTGTGGACACTTACAACCCCAAAGAGGTGGAAGATGTACACCTGGAAACCAGGTTCATACCAGAAGTGCTACTAGCATTCTGGCTGGGACATCCATCAACCATTAGAGAGCGGTATGACCGTTTGTGCCAAAAAGACCCCTTTGTAACTGAGGCACAACACAACCACACACTCCTTTTAGTAGACGGGCTCCGCCCTCTCCTCAAGACAGCCAGTGTGCAGATTGGCATCAAACAGCTCTCCCATGCTGTGGACATTGTTCCAACAGACCAAAGGGGGGTCACGTTATCCGACGCCCATTACTCTCCTGTAGGGTGCCATAGGAGCTACAAAGCCACACTCCACACCCTCCAGCAGATGGCGCACTGGCCTCCAAGGTCTCACGACACCCAGGTCTACATCAAAGGATGTTTAACCTGCTGCCAGTTTCAGCCATCCCAGCCAACCAGTAAACCTCCGCTTCAGCGAAGGGGGGTTACATTACCTTGGTTCCACCTTCAGACCAACTGGGTCGAACCAGCTCCAAAATTAACAGGAGGTAACAAATTCCTCCTAACTGCGACATGCAGCTTCATCAAGTGGGTTGGATGCTTGTCAGAAAAGGTTGACACCATCATCCCAGCTGCTGCTCTTTAGCTGAACCAGATGAAGTCCTACATCGAACTCTCCTCCCCAAGAACAGAGCTTGTCTCAATGTCCGGGAAAGGAGAGGCCAGTGCGTAGGACTAGTTAAATAGGTGCATGTTTCATTAACTCACACTAACATGCACTAATCACTAACAACTTTCTTCAACAGAAACAGTTAAACATATAACTACCTTCTAGGACACAGTCTTAAACTGTAAGTTGAAACGATAATTTTCCATAACACTGTATGCACAGCAGACCTCACAAAAGTGTTTAAGAATGATGTAATGGACACACCCATGCTGCCCGAGATTTCATACAAAATCGTGTTAAAGGAGGTTGGTTCATCTATAGACAGTCCCACCGAGGCACAGATACCCATTGACCTAGTTCTGCTGAACTTAGTAGAGAAATCCTAAGTCCACCACGACAGACACCTTGCAACCTCCACAAACACACCTGGCTTATAGCCTAAATACTGCAATTCGTTTATTCTTTTCTCCCTCTTTCCACATCTAGATAGTTTAGAGACAGGAGTCCTATTAAAACCCATCATCATCCGGAAGAGCCAATGGTTTAAGCCTAAACCTGTTTTAACCATTCGTTTTAGATTACACACCGCATACCAGCAGGTTAAGCGTTTACAGGTCAGGATTGATTCCCTCACATTCATTCCCTCACGGTTCATAGCACCACCTTTGCCAACGACACAGCCAGGGTCCAGTGCCTAATAGAAGTTGGATGAATAAGCTATGAACCATGATTTTGTTTGTTCCTTTTATTCTTATATATACATATATATGTACGATATCTGTTATTGTTTCACTTTGTCTCAGGATTACCAAAGCTGATGACCAAAGAATGTAATGATGATGTGAATGTATTGTCCTGTATTTGTCTCATTGAACAATGTAGAAAGGGATGAGTTTAGTCAGAGTTAGTCCTGCCCAGGCTAACCTCTATCCTGCCCAGTCGTAGGTTTTGAGTAACACAGAGACAATTTTGTTTTGTTCTGCTTCGCCACGGATCACTGATTGCTCAGCAAAGGACAGAATGGTCCCAGTAGCTTCAAAGACTGCGATTCATCTCACCCTTTGAACCTAGGGGGGAATGTTGGACCACTTGTTTGCTGAGTATTGGATTATCTGCCCGTTGTTGGACGTCACTGTGCCCCTCCAATGGCATCGGCCATTTTGTACCCAGGACAGCCCGCTCCTACATATCCCATCAAGCATTGCGACTGATATGACTGGGCGTCCCCAGTCTGACGTCACAGGATGCTATATAGGAGGCGCTCATGTTTGAAACACTGCCTTCAGCTGGAAACCGATCTGGTGATTGAAGCGCGTCACTTTAAGAGAAGAACTCTGTCCAGAGTTTCATTCATTCTCTCTCGTTGGACAACGAACTATTCATAACTGAAGTTTTTGGACTAGGAAGGCCAGAGATTTCACTTTTGCCGATCGAAGACGTGAGTTAACACGTAACTGGAGACACGGAGTTTCGGAGAGACGAACCGCTACCGTGTTTCATTTTCAAGTCGACTTTGATGGTCAGATCATATTTTTCCTTTTTGTCAAGAAGACCAAAGGACAAAGACTGACTGTTCCCCTGAAGTTAATTGTGGACGCACAATTAACTCAACCCCACGTTTCCTCGCTCGAATTCCCTCGCTCAGGAAGAAGACGACACAAGTAAAATCCATTTCTTTTTTTAAATTTCTTTATTCAAGTCCTGGGCAGGGTCAGAGGTTGTAGAAGCGTTCAGAATCGCTGGTTAGGATCTCATGTGTTCTGAATAATATGTGCATGTAACCTTGCTTGTTTGAAACTTTGATGTGTTATGTGATATCGGGATCCGCCGTGTTCCCCAGAGCTGTCTGTGTTTACTATCTGAACACAGGTGCGTTGCAAAACTGGACTGTTAAAACGACCTCATGGTAAAATTCTCCATTTTACCTTTGTCTTCAATCTCACTGTGCTAGCTTGCCGCCAAAAGTTATCAATCCTTTGTTTCAGGAGTAAAGGGGGGAAGTTTTATGATCAGAAGATCATAAAAGACACTCTAAGCTGCGCTCCAAACCCCCACCAGTCATCACCACACCCCCCTTTTCATATCTTCTCCTTTCCTCTGTTGTGCCATAAACTGCTGGTTGACTCAATACATACCCACTACCGTTTTGTTGATTTTGGTTTATTTAGATGTGTTTACCCCTGTGTATGTAGAATTTTGCATGTTGAGTAGGTGAAAATTAATAAATATTCACATAGATAAAGAGAGAGCGTTTGGTGTTTCATTGTGTGCAAAAAGTGATGTGTCAGTCAAAATAAGGTTCAAGTTCCACACGTTTCGGCAGAAACGGTCGATTAAACAGTGACATCTCCGGCAATAGTTATTAACTATTACGGAGTATTTAACGGTTGTAATTGTCAGAGGCGTCGAGCCACAATTACAACACCAGAAACCTCTCTGGTCTCGATTCGTAAATGAGGATTTATGGTTAAGAAATTGATTTTGTCAGATTATGATTTGTAATTATAATTATTGATCAAGATTATTCAATCAATAATCATACTCCCAACACTTCTTATGGAGCCACTCCTTGGTTGCCCTGGCTGTGTGCTTTGGGTTGTTGTCATGCTGGAAGTCCTAGCCTCAACCCATCTTCAATGCCCTTACTAAGGGATTGAGGTTGTTGACTAAGATCTCGATAAATGGCCCCATCCATCCTCCCCTCAATACAGTGCAGTCATCCTGCCCCCTTTGCAGAAAAGCATCTCCAAAGAATGATGTTTCAACCTCCATTCTTCACAGTAGGGATGGTGTTCTTGAGGTTGTACTGATCCTTCTTCTTCCTCCAAACACAGCGAGTGGAGTTTAGACCAAAAAGCTCTATTTTTGTCTCATCAGACCACATGACCTTCTCCCATTTCTCCTCTGGATCATCCAGATGGTCATTTGACAAACGTCAGACGGGTCTGGACATGTGCTGGCTTGAGCAGGGTGGTCTTGCATGCGCTGCAGGATTATGGTCCATGGTGGCATAATGTGTTACTAATGGTCTTCTTTGAGAACTTGAACTTCTTACATTTTCTTATAATTGTGCCAACAGTTGTTGCCTTCTCACCAAGCTGCTTGGCTATTTTCCTGTAGACCATCCCAGCACTTGTGCAGGTCTACTATTTTATCACTGATGTCCTTACACAGCTCTCTGGTCATGGCCATTGTAGAGAGGTTGGAGTTTATTTGATTGACTGTGTGGACAGGTGTCTTTTATACAGATAACAAGTTCAAACAGATGCAGTTAGTGAGTGGAGAACAGAAGGGCGTCTTAAAGAAGAACTAACAGGAGCCAGAACTCTTATTGGTTGTTAGGTGATCAAATACTTATGCCATGCAATAAAATGCAAAGGAGGAGGTGTCAGATATTTTGCTCTCACAGAGTGGTAATCAGACCAGTTGACCAGCTCGCAAAATCCTGTATTCTGTGTCATTCTGACTCTGACCCTGGCTTTGCTTCTTTCTCCAAAGATTACCGCTCTGAGAAACCAAGTCCTGGTTCTTCAGTCTTCGGTCCGCCTCCAATCAGATTGATCGACACTTAAGTGGGTTTACCTCACCTGAATGACTCTTCTTGTTTCCCTGGATCTGCCAGCAGAAGGAAATTGTCCAGATCTAGAGAACCCCTGCTTGCAAGCCACACTCTGCCTGTCCACTCTCCAACTACACTCACCCTCTTGAAGATCCTGCTCACACAACATGCCAACCTGTCAACCTCAGAATCCATGGCTTGCTCTCTACCCCCTGGATAAAACACCATGTCCTCCAAGTAAGAGATTCTGTTTCCTTCATACATTCACATTAACCCTGCTCCGTTACTCACTCATCAGAGTGTTGCCAGTTGCGACCAGACTCCTGCCGGATCCTGGAATCAAACCTGTTTCATAATAAACTTGTTAAATCTTACCTCGCCTCCATACTTTGTCCTGCACTAGAGTCCCCTGATTCTGTCCAATATGAGAGACTGTGAATATGGAGAATGGGCAGGGAGAAAAGATAACTAGATGGGATTAAATTATCTAGTTGCCTTTAGAAACAAAATAACCTTGTTGTATATGTTAGCCGATTTAACCTCCAAGAGCCCAGATAATGTGAAGTCCTGATGTTTTTCCCTTCTTAGTGACTGAAAAGATTATCCCTGTTGACACTGTATTTATTAAAGTGAAGCAGTACATGTTCCACTGTCTCTGGCTGATTACAATATGTGCAAGTCCATGTTGGATGGTTAAATAGTGTAGCTGAGACCTGAGTGTCCTTTTTTGGGTGATCACATTTTCTTCTTTTCTATCCCATTGTTAAGGTTTGCGAGATTTGGAGCCCAGAATGCAGACGAGCAGGCAGCGTGATGGTAAGTGCAAAGGTTTAATAACAAAAAAAACTCACTCACTGCAGGAGGCAGGAACAAAACAACAAACGGGCAGGCGAGAAAGGCAGGGCATGAGCAAAAAACAAGACTTGATATAAGAACAAGACATGATCAGAGACAAATGTTTCCGCAATGAATTACAGAACAGGTGTGTATATATGGAGTGTAAACCATGTTGTAAATATGAATCTGAGAATATTATTGAATAATTAATATTAATATTTTATTAAATAATATTTCGGTCTGTTAAGGGTTGTCCTGTGAATACCAGCCCAGTAAGGCGATGGTATTAGGACAAAATAAAAAGGTGTGAGACGAGCTCTGACATTATTGAACAGCATAAACTCTGCACACACATGGAATGAATTCACACAGTTTCTTAAAATATAAGAATTTATTAACAAAATAAGTCAACTCAAAGTCAAACATATTTCAATCAACAAACTCTTTACTATGCTAAAACAATCCAACTAAACTACCAAGCAGAATTAAAGAATGACGAAGACTAATGGACTATGTACAATATAAACAAGTTGATTAAAGATGATTGGACATCATGACCAAAAAGAGTGATGCAACATTACCATGCAACGTTTATGTTTGAGAACCAAGGATTATCTTGAAGAATCTGGAAATGAAGTTAAGTTAGTCTTGGAACTAACTTAGACAATAATCAGCAACATCTAGACAACCACTCACAATGCAAGATCAGATAAAATATTATTTTAATAAAATAATGTTTTAAGTAATGTTCTGCTGAATAAAACCAACCTTCTGGATGACCATTTCACAACGGTGTCTAATTAGCTGCCTTTAGTTATTAAAATAATATTCGAAGAAATATTGAAAAAAAGGATATTTTGGAAAAGAGTCAAATCTTTCTGGAGAAATGGGCGTAATGGTGTTTACTTGGTGCTACCACGTGTTCTTACCGGCTAGCCGTTGAGCAAAAAAAGAAGCGGATAGCTTAGCACCAGAATCAACACATACCTTTAAAATACCAGGGTTAATAAAAGGGTTAAAATGCATAAGCAAAAGACATCAGCGCGCTTTGTTCCCTCCTATCCCGATGGTCATGGAAGAGAAAGACTTGTGGAAAAGTGGGGGCTTATATGCGGGCAGTGTCATCATGGGAAATCCTCTGCTACCCCCCTTCCCCCTTCGGAGTTGTGCTTTTATTTGGGTAATGCTGCAACAGGAAGTCCGCAGTTATCCCCTTTCCTGGCTGTGCCAGAAGAAGGTTAATGCACTTTATTTTGAAAAGTTCCAGAAAAGTATGTACCAGAGTTTTAATGTTGAAATCCATGCAAGACACATTAACTAGGTGCGGGTGAACCGAATAAAGTTGATTAACAGAGAACACAACGTGACAGGAGCAAAACATGTGTTGGGACCACAGCCATGGGTTTCAACACTAAAACTCCGGCACATACTTTCCTGGAACTTTTCAAAATAAAGTGCATTAACCTTCTTCCAGCACAGCCAGAAAAGGGGGTAACTGCGGACTTCCTGTGGCGCCATTACCCAAATAAAAGCCCCCACCTTTCCACAAGTCTTTCTCTTCCACGCGGCCCTCCATGGGAACCGGATAGGAGGGGAAAGTCTAAACATAATGTCTTTTGCTGGTAAAAAGACATGAATTCAACTGGATCCAAGGACCGATCACCGATCATATGCAAAAGTTAAGTAGAATGAAATACTGTCTGTGTTCATTCATGAACGGGGAAATTAAGGTGTAAGAGTTGCTTACATTTTCTCTTCGAGGCCCCACAGAAGCAAAACTGTATCGAGAGATCCTGGTGGAGAAGCTGTTTCGACAAGCTGAGTCTGGAGGAAAGACTACGGCCGCAACCGTGTTTACGGTAACGAACAGCTGGTCACCTTCTGATCGGGAGAAACTGAGGAAGTTAGCGAGAAGCTAACCTTTGTTCACAGAACGAACGCACCTTCTGATCGGAAGAAACTGAATAAGTTAGCGGGAAGCTAACTCTTTGTTCACGACGGATATCTTCTTCAAACTTCGCCCTTGGACAACATTCCCTCAACAGGTTCAGAGGTTGGGTTTTGGGCAGATTAACAGATTGGTTTAGGATGAAATGATTTAAACGTTTTCATGTTATGAAGTTTGTTTTGTGGAACTTGGCTATCTTGGTGCTAGCATGCTACCTGTAGCACACAGGCCGGTTCGTGTTCTTTGTATGTTTTGAAGCTAAGATAAACTTTATTTAAAGGGTGGTTTTAACCAGAACATTGCTCCGTCAGCGCTTATGCATTTTAACCCTGGTATTTTAAAGGTATGTGTTGATTCTGGCGCTAAGCTATCTTTGGCTTAGCTCTTTAGCTAGCTTCTTTGTTAGCCCAACGGCCAGCCGGTAAGAACACGTGTGCTAGCACAGAACGCAAATCCAAGGAAACAAACTAATAGAACTATAACTAGAAAAACATGAAACAAAAGCATAAACAGGAAAATAATAAACAGAAGCATGATTCAAAACTTGAGCAGTGAAAAACATAAGGAAAAAACCCGAAACCAAAAACCAAACAACCCCAAATCATAACACCCATCTTATTTTCTCTTCCTAACCCAACATGTTTTTGTATGCCAAATAAATGTCTTCCAGTTTCCTGTAAATCCTGGTACTCTTAGCATATGGTTTACTTATATTTTCTAATGAATGACTTAATTTTAGATTCAATCAGCGGGGCAAGGCAAGCTCTGGCATTAGTGAACAGCAAAACTCTGCACACAAACTCTAAAACAATCCAACTCAAACTACCAAGCAAAAAGAAAGAATAAGGAAGACCAGGGGCTCTATACAATATGAACAAATGAATCAAAGATGGTTAAAAACCATGACCAATAGTGATGCAACATTATCATTCAATGTAATTTATGTTTGAGAACCAAGGATTATCTTGAGGAATCTGGAAATGAGGATGGTAGTCTTAGAACTAGCTTAGGTAGTAATTGGCATACTTTTTAAACCAACACTGCAACATCAGATAAAACATTATTTTAATAAAATAAAATTTCAAAGAATGATTTTTTGAATAAAACCAACCTTTAGGATGACTAATTATCATTGGTGTTTAATTAGCTGTCTTTATTTAGTAAAATAATATTTAAGGAAATATTAAGGAAATATTCTGAAGAAGAACCAAACCTTTAAGGATAAATGATTTTTAATTATGTTTAATTAGCCATCACATTTAGTAAAATATTATCTAGAGACATTTCCTGGATTGGAACTGACAACCTTTCTGCATAAAGCCTATAGACCAGGGGTCCCCAACTAAAATAGCGGGAGGTCCACTGCCTCAATCATCCAAACACTTTGGGTTCCGAACATTTTAAATTAACTGACAAAAATATTTTCATTTCTATGCAACATTTAACAATACAATTTTTGTACTACTGATCAATTATCCATATGCCCATGAAATCATCTGCTGAACTGAAAAGTCCATTGCAATTTAAGTACCAAGATGAAGCATACTTTGAATGGCTTAGTCAAGCTGGGTCTGTACATCTTGGTATCACAGTTCTTATCTCCTTGTGCTTGTGGCAGGTATGGCACTGTGCTTAATCTTTTCCTTGAGTTGTCATTCTTTTCCATTAAAATGTGATTCTGCTATAGCTTACATTCACTCTTGCATCATTTTTCAGTCTGTGAAAGACATTTTGTGTTTTCTTAAAAATGACTGTACTCAGTGAACACTCGTATACTCGATGTTGTGCTGTAAGAGACTGTGTTATCAGCCATGTAGCTGGCTCATACAGTCCCCTCAGTTCGTTTATTCTTCTTGTCCTGTTGGATGGGTGCGAAAACTTGTTATGACTCATTTAAAAACTTTGTGCTGAGTGCAGCTGCACTCTGCTCTGTATCATGCTCTGGTATGCAGTCCTCCCTGTGTGTGTGGGATCTTCGTTATCTATTTGTACACACACACACACCAGAGGCTGAATCACATTCTGTGAGAACCAGCCTCTTCTCAGCCTCACGCACACATACACACACACACGCACACACACACACACCCTGTCTGATCTGTGTGTTGAACTGTGTTTGGACCATAGCATATAAATAAAGAGATAGGGCGCCAAAACTTTGTAGTCTGCACTGCAAAGTGAGCTACCCTTGCTGCAAGTAAAACTGACTCTGTATCGTTCTTGCCTCTGAGTTGCCTTAATAATATCTAACAATAACTTGGTCCTTTGAGCCGGAGAGATTCAATAACCTTATTTTCTTTGCTTTAACAGAAGCCTGACGTCCAGTTGAAGCACTGCTGCACAGCCTCCATTAGCCGGAGTGGCTGAAAGCCCCAGTGTGTGAATTCACACCTGGCCAGTGGGTTACCGCCTTCCTCGACACGGGGTGACTCTCACAGGGTCCAGAGAGTCACCAAGAAGTCAACTCCGAGGTGAGAGTTTTAAAATACAATACATAAGAATAAGAAAAAGTTGTTGGTAGTGTGTCGCCGTTAAGGACACTGCATTGGGAAGGTTTTATTCTGCCGTGAAGGGAATAGTGATAAATTAGGTAGGGCACCGCCGGGAAGGGGGTCAAATAAAACGACTGAGGATTGCTCCTCAGCGAGGGATAGAATAAGCGCTATAACAATAGGTTATGGGGAGAAGATAGAGCTCATGGTGTTAAACTATATCAGAAATCTGCTGTAAGGTACCTGAAACTAACTGTGTGACTGTGTTGTGTGTATATGGAGGACTAAGCATTTTAATAGAATCATAGTAGGATTCTGCTAGTCCTGTATTTTATTTTACCCAGATTAAAACTACGTACTGGTGACTTTGGAGATTCAGGTTGGATTTCATTCCAGAAAATTAACACCGCTGCGAATTAGTCGCAGTAGAAGGCCGTGTTAATGTCCTCTCCATAAGTCTCATGCCAGTGACCTTTTATCTGGGACATTCATACTATAATTAAACTAACACAAAACATAATGGGGAAAGAACAAAGTAAACAGAAAAATAATTTGGAGGGAGATGTAAAATTTATGGAGAATTATGTGGAAGGAGCAGGCATGATCTGCTGTAGGTGGAATAAAAAACGTGGGTTTTTGGGCAAATTAGATACAACGGATGTCTTAAAATTACAAGGGGATCTAAAATGAGAAATAATGAAAACCAAAAAGAGACAAAAGAAACAACAAAGGAAGGTTGAATATAAACTCTCAGAAAAATGGTTGGAACAGAGCAAGCTGAAAGACATACAGAGAGAGGATAAGAGGGAGAAGCGAAAAGAAAAGTTAACAGCCGCAGTTTTGGTGCGGCCAGAGGAGGAGACTACAGCTGCCTTCAGACAGCAGAGGCGGCAACCTCCAGGAGAGCAGCCGCCTGCTACACAGGCAGTGGTGCAGCGTGAGGAGGAGGAGGAAGAAGGCGCAGCCGCTGCACCTCCTCAAACCCCTGAGGGAGTGCTAGGTAAGCCAAGGACTCCTCCTCCTAAAATAAAACAACCGCTAGTAGTAACCACGAGTAAAAAAATGAAAACCACTACTGACCCTGGCTTATACCCAAATGATGCCCTACTGTCTTGCGAAAGGAAATATCACCCATCCGGCAAAAATATAGAGGAAGACACATTTCCTCTTGTTGAAGTAGCCAATCCAAACATAGGTAATGCTAATAATCCACAGCCACAAACCATTCTAGTATACAGGCCATGGACACAGGAAGACAGAACTGCCTCTTTAAAAGGTATTCCACCCATACAGGAAGGTGTACAGGAGTTTTTAGCAGCTATCACAGAACTCAGAGGAAGTTTCCATCTTAATGGCAGAGAAATGCACCAGTGTCTTTTTCAGCTGTTTGGTCATCGCTGGTGTAGAGTAGCCGGAAATTTCACTGGAAATGATGCCCAGGGGAATTCAATGGCGCAGAATTCAGCTGGTTTAACAGATGCCTTACGCATCCTTTACGACAGAATCAGAACAGAATACACACAAGCAGCAGATTACGGCAAAATCTCACAATGTAAACAGAAGGATGAGGAAGACCCACAAGATTTTTTGGATAGAATGAGACGCGTTTTCAGAGCAAACTCTGCTATAGCATATAATGAAGTAAAGAACGGGGCATATCAACAGCAGCTGAAGAGAGCGTTTTTGCAAGGATTAAAACCTGAGCTCAGACGGTACATAGATAAACATTGGGTACACCAGAATACAGGCACTGTCACCCAGGCGTTGAAATATGCACAACATGCACACAAAACGCAACAACACAGGAAAACAGACACATTCTCAATGCAAGATGGTTTAATAACATTGCAACACGTGGCAGCACACTAATCAAGGGGGAGGGGAAGAGTTAGAGGCTGTGGGAGCAGAGGAGGGGGAGGATTCAGAAACACACAAAGCAATGTGTGTCGGAGGTGTGGCAAAATAGGGCATTATGCAAGAGAATGCAGAACAAACTTACAAAGCTCCAGAGCAAGAGATGAGAACTGTTGGCTTTGCAACAAGCAAGGACATTTTGCAAGAGACTGTCAGGAGAACTGCTTGTGTGACACAGGGGCATGTAGGACAGTATTAACTGAACCCCCACCCAGAGTGAAATATTCTAACACTGCAGTACATGTTAGATCTGCAGCCGGTACATCAGAGGTCCATTATCTAAGCACACCGGTGACCATAACAGAGCCTGAGATGGAATTCACATGCCAGGCTCCCTTTCTAATTAGTCAGAAATGTCCAGTAAATCTGCAAAGGAGAGACATTATGCAGAAGTTACACATAAACATCGTATCTACAGAAACAGGCATGAAAGCTATGGTCGAGGAGGGAGCCCTAGTTGTACCACATAACCACACTATTACTGGTCTCTAGATCTAGGACCCACCCCAACAGCTCGAGAGCTGCTAAGAAAAACAAGAGAAAAACAAACTTTCCAACAAACTCAGTACATGCCAGACACTGAACTCCATGTGACTATGAGATACAAAAACACTGCAGGGCCAGATTATCAATATGACACTGTTTTTCATAGAGAGAATAACCAAACCGTTACCATACAGCATCTGTATGTTGACGCCAAAACAGGGAAATCCTCTGCCTCAGTCCTACTGTTGGAAAAACAACTACAACTGTTTAAAGACCACACCCCTCATCTATCACTGACTAAACCTGTAGGGGGTCAATGGGAGAATTCAGAACATTTTCTACAAAGAGCTGAGAGAGGGAGATATGAGACATCAACAAACTTTGACTGGAAAATAGATCATAATACAGGGATCTGGAAACTCACTCTAGGGTGGGTGATCAAAGTACATCCAAAAATGCATATGGATGAAGCTGACTGACAGCTACAGTGTTTAGCTGAAGAAAAACAAAATCTAAAACACTCTGCCTTGAAAGCCATTCCATCAGAACTGTGGTCCCAATCATCAACTGATGTAGGGCTAATAAAGGGGTCCCACCATACAAGGTTAAACTAATATCTGAAAAAAGGCCATTAGTCTGCCAATACCCCTTAAAGCCAGAAGCTGAAGAAGGTACTAAGCCAGTAATACAGGACATGTTAAAATCAGGAATATTAAGAGAAGCCCCTGAAGAGATAAAGGCCTGGCTGAAAAGATGAGCTAAAAAAAAGGATGACATATACCACATAGAAAACAAACCAATCTTACCAACAAATTCATATAAAATGGCGGCGGTGGAGACACATGGCAAATGCCACGTGTCACGGGGGAATATGTCACATCTGGTAAAACATCAATTCTACACTATAAATTTTTCTGACTATGCAAAAAATGTTTGCAGATTATGCATAATTTGTTGCAAACATAACTCACAAGGCAACATGAGGCCCAAAAGAGGACAGTTCCCAGCAGCAGCACACCCATTTCATACCATACATATTGATTTTATCGAACTGTCATGGTCACAGGGGAAGAAATATTGCCTAGTGGTAATAGATGCATTTTCTAAATGGGTTGAAATATACCCTGCAAAGCATTGTGATGCACTCACAATAGCTAAGAACCTAGTGACACATTTCTTCCCCATGTATGGTATTCCACAGATTATAAGATCAGATAATGGGGCTCATTTTGCAAATAAACTAATAGAACTGTGTTCCACAGCGCTAGGTTTTGAGTTAAAAAATCACTGTTCATACCACCCACAATCAGCTGGATTAGTGGAGCGCACAAATGGCACAATAAAAAACAGACTGAGAAAAACAGTTGAGGAGACAAGCAGACCGTGGCCAGACTGTCTGTCTCTGGTCAAACTATGGATGAGAATAACTCCAAATCAAATTGGCCTCACTCCATTTGAAATAGTACATGGCAGACAGTTTCCTCTGCCTTCTGACATGAATGAAATAGAGAAAGCACAACAGGAAACTTCATTAGCTGAGTGGATGAATTAAATGTCGCAGACAAAAGAAGCACAAATGTCCAGTGGTCTGCCGATAACCTCTGCTCCTATCCCACAGAACGACCTGAGGCCTGGAGACCTGGTCCTGATTAAGACACTCCACTGGAAGGATTGGAGCACTCCTCGGTGGGAAGGGCCGTTTCAAGTACTCCTGACAACGCCCACAGCTCTGAAAATAGCAGAGAGGCCTTCCTGGATCCATAAAAGCCACTGTAAGCCAGTTTTGCCGTTACAGGAGCCAGATCAACCGACGGGGTAGCAGAGGAAGCCCGGGTACAAAGGGACTGGAGGACCCATAGGGCCCAGCGTCTCAAACTGATGAAGAAAACAGCTGATCTGCGCCCAATTATAAAATGGCTCTCTGTAACATGTGGACAGGACTGATAAGCCTGAGCCTTATATTGGCAGCAGTACTTTTTATTTTGCCACTGCAGGAACCAGGAGAAAGGATGCCGCAGAAAAGATGGACAACGCATCTCAGACCACTGACAGAAGGACATGACACACATCCATTTCTGCAGAATTACTGGTATGGTTATGTGTCTGACAGAGATAAAACTCAAAATAAAACTGATTGTTATGTGTGTTCCATAATGCCCGTGCACTCCCGAGGCCCCACCATATATGTCAAAGCTATGAACCTCACTGAGACAAGTTGCGCCATATAAATAGGCCTTCTGTGTCTCCTGTCAATATGTATTATCCCATGTTGCAAATGCATGGAACAAAGAATAGTAACTCAGTCAGTCACGGTGGCATATGCAACACTGAACCAGGTAGAAATGCACGAAAATGAAGCGGACGATTATGATGACATGTTGTAAATAAATCATATCAAAAGCCTGAGTGTACTCATACATGGTATTTCATAAAATGACCTTTGTAATGGAAATTATTTTATTAAGTGTTCCAAAGTGTATGACCTTTAGGTTACCTCACTCCTCAGAACATCTGTGTTAGAGGAGGAAGCTGTAAAGCCATTATCAGAAGTTTAATGGTTAAAACTCATGCTTTAGGGGGATGTCTCGGGAAGGACAGATGAGTTCCTAGATAACTTTGTCACCTCTGAACCCGAGAAGGGTCTGGGGTCATAAAGCACAGACTCTTTGAAGTTGAGATAACACTGTCATGTTCCTGGATCCATAAAAGCCACTGTAAGCCAGTTTTGCCGTTACAGGAGCCAGATCAACCGACGGGGTAGCAGAGGAAGCCCGGGTACAAAGGGACTGGAGGACCCATAGGGCCCAGCGTCTCAAACTGATGAAGAAAACAGCTGATCTGCGCCCAATTATAAAATGGCTCTCTGTAACATGTGGACAGGACTGACAGGTTCTGGTATAAATACTGTGTGTAAATGTTGATCGGGGCTCTGCTCAACTGACTTGCTTGATGACAGAGTCATTCAAACGCTGAATGCCTTTGAATAAAACTTATAAAGACAAAGTCCGGATTTTCTCTTGTTATTTTAGCGTCATGAACAGGATCTAACGTGCCAGAGGAGACCGCAGGAGGGGACATGGACGCCTGGCCAGCCTGAGAGTTGTTCTCAGTCCACTTCCATTTTACGGAGGGGAGTTCTGGTGTCCGCCTGCGGCTTCTGGCCGATTGGATTCGAACTATTTGTCTTCAAATATATCTGGGTGAGAAGTTGCTCTGTATGATATAATGTATATTATTATTTTTATTACACATTAACCATCATCTCCTAACTAATTAATTAGGTTCCAGAGTTGCGAGAGGGAGGACATCAGCTGAGGGCCCGGTTACCCTGCAAAGGAATGGCAGGGAGGTTCTTATTGGTAACAATGGGATAAAGCAGAACACAGGGTTTTGCGGGTGGTTTTTAGCAATTTTCTACACCTCATAATGGAGAAAAGCCAGACGGCCGACGTTCCGCTGAACGGGTAAAAAGGAAAAAAAAAATGGTTCCGGAACCTTGAGGCATCAGGGATGTGTCCTTCTTCATACTCTGATTTATAAAATAATGAAAGGAAAAAGTGGGGATGGTTGTGTTAAATGTGCTTTAATTTGGAAGATAACATTGGTTTTTCACAGTGTTGAAGTTTAAGTGTAAATAAGTAAAAAAAAAAAAAAGAAGTTAAAACTTTCCTGAAGGAAGTTTCGTTTGTCTTAAATATTGCGATCAGTCGGAAAAGAAGGTAAAAGTGAAAAGGGACATTAGAGAGTCGAAAAGAAAGTTGTTTTAGAAAGGAGTGTAGTTCATGTTATGGAAGGAAGTGACAGGCAGGGGGACAACTGACTGACTGACTGATAATATTTCTTTGTGCAAAATCTGAACCTATACTAAACTTTTCTTTTGCCTCTCTCACACACAAATACACACATATATGGGATTTGAGTTCAACATCTGCGTTTTTGAGTCTGGATTTTAGAAACCTGCCCTTCTCCAAGGCTACTCCGCCAGAGACGCTTCTCCAGCACGGCCTGAAAGAGAGAGATCTGCCTTCCTGTCTGCCTGCTTGTTGCAAATCGCAGTGTGAGTTTCCACAAAAAACGAAACTCAGAAGAAGTCTGGCCCCACTGAAATGTACCACGATCCATGCTGTTTGCAAGAGCCAGAAGAGTAAATGCACTGGATTTATATTGAAAGCATCTTATGCGGGCAGAAGAGAAACCGGAGCAAAGTTTCTTCTTTCTCCCTCCTGGAGAAGATAAAGTGGACAAAGAATGATTGAATATCTCACCAACAGACCTGGGAAGGGCCTGGTTGTTTTTGGACTGATAGAGGACTGTGTGCCATGACAGTCTGACTCTGGAGAGATTTAGAAACTGATGGGGGTAACGTACAAACACACACACATTTGCATAAATCTTTTCCTATTTTCTGCAACGAAGAACGCTTATTAACCGCTGCTCATGTAACGCTTGCTTGACGTTGACAGATATAGCGGGTTAAAATATTATTTTAGGGTTAGAAAAGTATCTTTAAAAGGGTGATAACTTAACTCATTTGATACTTTCCGGTTAATTCTTTTAGAGAAACAAGTTCTCTTTCGTCGTGGAATATTCAGGGTCAATTATTCGAGTTATTAAACGTTATTAAAAAGCAGAGGAAGTTACAACATCTCCAAAACTCAGCAGTAACCAAGTGTTTCTATGTTATTCTCAGGACAGATCTCATGAAGGAGCATTTTTATACAACCCAGCGCATGCGTAAAACCTGATGGGTTTCTCCTTCAGGCATTATTTTCTGTTGTCAGAGTTTGTATCCCATAAATCTAATGGGTAGAGACCTCATTAAAACAGGCTTAGTTCTACTGCAGATGGTCTTCATACAGTTTCTGACACAGTACTTACAGTTTGGTGCAGTTTTTTCCGCAAGTGTTAACTGACGCTTATGGAAAGTACAAATTCATTGTTTTTCATAGCAGCTGCTGGGAAGAGGTTAAATTAGGTTTTTCTTCCCTCTTCTGATTCATGCAGCGTGTTGATTTACACTGTACCTTATATCAGGTCCTGAAAAAAAAACTATGAAAGGCTTGGTTCTGCAGTTTCCTTTTTCTCCCTTTGGGGAAGGAAAGGAAACCTGATCAGTTCTGTGTTGCATAGAAATCTTAAAACACTTGTTGTTTTCTAAGATATCACCAGCTAAAACTTTTAAAACTTTTAGGAGTAATTGGTTTTGTTAAAAACATTTTCCTTGGTAAAACAAACCTTTAAAATGAGAATGAAAAAAAATTGGGTTATTTTTGAAGGTAAGAAAGAATCTGATTGGACAGTGGTACCACACAAAATTAAACTAATCTCATGTTTCCTAAAAGACTCTGCATGAAAAGGCCTTCAGAACCGTGGAGTTATTTTCCACCACAGTACCAAGTTTTTTAAGCATGTTTTTTCTTTATTTTAAAACAGATCTGGTTTTTGTTTTGTTTTTGGCTTTTTAGCATAATGTTTGTCTGAAGCTTCTTATGAACTGTGTTAGAAGCAAATATAATCTGAGGTAAATTAGGAGCTGTGAACTAATAATTTTAAATCTGATTATGGTCCAAGCAGAAATAATATATTTAGCCAATCCTTCAATCTCTGCAGAAAGTTAACACCCCTTGTTCAATGCAGTAGTACTCAACTTGTGGTTCCTGGACTCCTGAAGCCCGTAAGCCATAGATTTTGGGTCCATAAAATTATAATATTTAATTAAAGGTAGACCGATTACCTATTAAAATAGATCTAAGCCAATGATGAGTTCCAGTCATTTGGTGGCTTTGAAATGCAATAATACTCAAAATGTCTACTCTGGGGAACACAGATTGGGGTTGAAGAGTTTAGTTTTGGAACCAAGGTTAGGATTTTTATAACAGAATCAAAACAAGTAAAATCCTTCATTTTAGGAAAAGAAAAGAAATAAAGGCTCTCTTAACAGTAAGAAGATGGTCGGCTCAAACTCAAGTCTCCTTGTTTGATTTCTTAGGGTTTAAAGATTAAAAGAATACCTAGGAGTACAAAGGTACACAAGGTAATTTCAGATTACTAAGAGATAAAATATTAGAACATTTATCAGAATTTGGATTATTAAAGAGGGATTCTAGTAATTTTTCTAATGTTCCTCCCCAACTCTCAAAATTTAAATAGGCCAAATTAAAGAAAATGAGGTTTGTCCTTTTTGAAACTATGTGGGAAAAAGTCCAGTTTGGAGACAAGCTTCTTATCTTAATTTCTGATTAAGTTAAACACTGCAGTTTTGTTTAGTTTGGGTATACCATAAAAATGTCAACGCTGACTTTTCTAATTTCCCCTCGGGGATCAATAAAGTATCTTTGAATTTGAATTGAATTGAATTAAAATACTTCTTTGCATTTAACCTGAAATTCTGCAATGCAGCTGCGATCAAATTGAGCCAAACAAAAAGAGAATTATAACAATAACTCTCAGGATTGTAGTTATTATTATTACAGAGTTACATTACAAAGAATTAGCAAAAGGTTTCAGCATCAGTGAATTTGGATTAATTTAAGAGAAAACTGTTGCTGTGCTTCTAAAAACTTTGAGATCTCTTTGGACTATGTGCACTCATCTTAAAAAAGGATCCTGAAGATTGTCATAACAAAATTGATCAATTATAGAATTAAAAGATATGGCTGAGAAAACATATTCTGAAAAGAGATTGTTAAAAATGTATTTTAATTCTTGAAGCTTCAAATTTGGCCATTTGTCTGTCTTTGATGTTTTGTCTTTGTTTTGTTGGAATGAATGTTTGTTTATATGTTGCATGAAACAATAATCCATGTTTAGAATAATGTTTCTAAATCCCAGATTGATTAAAACTTTGAGTTTTCAGGAGAGTTAAGAAGCAGCTTGCTTCTGAGGCTGCCAATCAGAGGTTAGTTCTGCCTGACTCCGCCCACCTACCAGGTTGGTTCATGCCTTTGTTGTCATGGTAACGCTCAGCACCTCCCTTCCTGAGTTTTAACACTGTTTAAGAGACAATAGAATCAAAATGCTTGTAGTGATTGTTGCCTTAAAAACATGGTTTTTTTTGTATAATAATTAAGGATGTAGCATGACTTTTAGATTTATGTGTTTTACTATTAAAAGGTTAATGAAATAGTTTAAACTAGTTTGAAGAATTAGTTTTGCATACAGAATCATTGGTGATTTATTGGATTGAAAGTTTCCCTGGTGCCATTAAGCTAGCTGACAGTTCAAGATATGCAAAAGTAAGAATATATTTTTGATAAAGAATCTGAGTCATGACTTTATACTTGGTGGGAATTATTTATTAGATTCAAATTTGTAGGGTTTATGCATCAGAATTACATTAGATGTCCATTAATCTAATACTTATCTTTGTACAAGACAAATCAGGATGATATGTGACTAATTTCTAAGTGAGACATTGATGAACTGAATAACTAAAGTTTGTGTTTTGTTGTTAATGGAACTGAATTGCAGTTAAAAACATCTGGAGTTTCTTTATGTTGCTTTTGTTAAATTCATAGTGACACATAGTTATGTCAGAATTCATTTCTTTGGTTCTAGGTAATGTGATTTTGGTTACTAGAACATTTTTGTTCAAACTTTTTGCTGAATTGTCGCATGGGTTGGACCCTGCGCCAGAAGAGGGGAATGTTAGAATAAAGTAACATGGGGTTCCAAAAGTTTTAGCACTCATGGGAAAAAGGGTAGCTCAGATCTCCAGTGAGTGACAATGCAAAAGAGACGTACTTTGTTTATATAAATGGTGCATAGCTACCTAAGACCACATTCTGGAAAACCTCTCTGAAATTATGGTGTTGATTCTTTTCTGAAATTTTACATCTCCACAGATTAGACCATTTTTGAAATTCTTTTTGGGTATTCTGAAACTATGAAATGTTGACCTGTAATCAGGACTTCCTCAAACATCATGTCACATTTTTGATATTCAGAATATTTAGCTGATGGTCACTGCTAGTATATCAGGTGAAGTCTGAAGATCAATTCTTTTGATTTTGTTGGATGTTTTGATGAAGTTCATGTAGTTAAGCACTTAGGTTTGAGAATGGGACTTTGAATTGAAAATTAGCCAAGCGTTCTGAAGGCCCTGTTCTCCTTTATATGAGATTGAGACAAAGGACACAGGCAAATCTCAGTCCTTTTGAAGTGCTGTGTGGCAGGTCTCCTAATTTGGACATGAGGATATTGCCAAGATCATTTTCTTCCACATCTTTGTGTGAAGATAGGATGTTGTTTTACTGTCAAAACCTGTCCACTGTGTTTTCTCAAGTTTCACAGATGGTGAAGGCTGCATTACCAGAAACAGCCACTTCCACCCTCCAGTCCTTTATTCCTGGCGACTGGATTCTGCTCAGAGAATTTAGGAGAGAACACAGGAAGTCCAGGGCTGGAATGGCCCATATCAGATCCTACTAGACACCCAGGAAAGCTGCAGGAAAGCTCCAGCTCCCCCAGCGTCATCTGGCTTCCAGGACACAAGTCATCTTCCAACTGGATCATCCACGGCTGAAAGGTGTGAGGACAGCGGACCACCACAAGACAAAGAACTGTAAGCTGATCACTGGCGAGTGATTGCAGAGGTGGTTGAAGAACACTGTTCTTACAAGGGCACAATAATCCCTTGGGCAGTGCAACGTTATTTCAGAATCTACTTAAGGCCATCGCATTGCCTGAAAGTTAGAAATCATAAGGTCATTTGCCTCACTGCACACACATCACAGTGAGAGACACATAGGAAACATACAGGGAAGACCTCTACACATTACACATAACCTTTTTCTGGATGATGGACTGGCGACGTCTGCAACAGAGAGACAGTCAAACATGCGCCATGATGCTTATTCTCCTTAATTTCTTAACATTTGGTGGCTACTAGGCTCCTTTGCCTGGACAGCAAGGGTCAGCTAAATTCTTTTCTCCCACTTTGACAGCAAAACTGACTCTGAGGAGGAAATCTCGGATGCTTTTATCTAACTTTTATGTTTATTGCTTGATATTTATCATTATGGTATTATTACAAATTTGAATGTGTTCATTTCCACTGTTGTTTAGTTGGACTATGGAAGCCTAACTTCCAGCAGGTTAGAATTCCTGTTTCTAAATATATTTCTAGAGGAGCTTCCTACGACCGCCCACCTGTACCAGACTGGTAACAGGGCAGCTTGAAGCCACTCAGGAGAGGCAGCAGGATTTTTAAGTTTGTTTATAATTTGTTTTCTTTGGAAAAAACTGTTCGTTTCAGTATCAGAAGAAAGGACATTCCACTTCAAGGTCATGATGCAGCTATATGGAAGATGTTCTGTTCTGATGCTAATTATTGGTATTGCAAGTATTTTTATAACTCTTGTGTTCATTTGGAAAAGGTACAGCAAAGACAATGTAAGGCTAATCTGAGGAATTATGCTAATAATACTCATCAGCGGATTCGAAGAGAGATTCATCCCTTTCCTGACTACCATGATCATACTGATAATGTCTGGTGGCAACGGATGCATCAAACTGTGAGGAAGATTAGAAATGACAGCTATGTTTGTCGTTTGATTCCATGTGCTATTAAGGATCAACCATTTTTAGTACCTGTTCCTATTGATACTGCTTATACCCTAGCTACTTTCTTTCCAGATAACAGGTTGGTGGAGGTCATTTTTCCTTGGGTGAGGAATTATACTGTTAAGGAAAGCAGAAATGCTAGTAAATTTTCTAGTGAGACTAATTTAACAGGAACTTTTTATAGAACTCAGGGTAATAGCAATCCGATTAAAGATCCAGATATTTGTATTGCTCAGGAGGAAAGTACACCTTATTTTCTTGGAAAGGGATTTTGGGTATAATTATTCCTAGTTATGGTGCTGCTAACGCCGCCCATAGGATTAATGAGTTGTCAGTTGAGTTAGAAAATCTTACTGCTTTATCTGAGGAAGGTTTCACTGTTCTGACTACTGAACAGCAGGCTATTAGAATGATGAGTTTGCAAATAGAATGGCTTTGGATTATCTGTTAGATAAGAGGGGTGATGATTTTGAAGAATTTTCCTTTAGTTGTTATTATCTTGTAATCAGAAGAAAGGAGTTGTAATGGAAATTATTTTATTAAGTGTTCCAAAGTGTATGACCTTTAGGTTACCTGACTCCTCAGAACATCTGTGTTAGAGGAGGAAGCTGTAAAAGCCATTATCAGAAGTTTAATGGTTAAAACTCATGCTTTAGGGGGATGTCTCGGGAAGGACAGATGGGTTCCGAGATAACTTTGTCACCTCTGAACCCGAGAAGGGTCTGGGGTCATAAAACACAAACTCTTTGAAGTTGAGATAACACTGTCATGTTCTGGTATAAATACTGTGTGTAAATGTTGATCGGGGCTCTGCTCAACTGACTTGCTTGATGACAGAGTCATTCAAACGCTGAATGCCTTTGAATAAAACTTATAAAGACAAAGTCCGGATTTTCTCTTGTTATGATTCAACTTCTACCCACTTTGATAAGAAAATTCCACAACACCTTACAGCAGAAAATCGAAAGAAGTTGTTGTTTAAGTGAAATGAGAAAAAGTACAATGATGACATAAACAGGGCAGATTTTTAAATTCCTTTATTATGTTTCACTGTTTCCATCATGTTTTATTCTTTTATTTTCATGTTTTCAAGTATTAATCAACATTTAACTTTTAATGGTCGCCGAGGGCAGCGGGGCCGTATGAGTATTTCCCACAAAATATAATCATTTTACCATCTGTGGGTTTTCGCTCATACAGAGTATTTTTCTTATTTGATTTTATATTAAATGTTTTTGCTCGTGATAAAAAGGAGGGACTGTTGGATGGGTGCACAAAGTTGTTATCCCTCATTTAAAAACTTTGTGCTGAGTGCAGCTGCTTTGTATCATGCTCTGGCATGCAGTCCTCCCTGTGTGTGTGGGATCTTTGTTATCTATTTGTACACACACACACCCCAGAGGCTGAATCACAATCTGTGAGAACCAGCCTCTTCTCAGCCTCACGCACACACACACACACACACACACACACACACACCCTGTCTGAACTGTCTGTTGAACTGTGTTTGGACCACAGCATATAAATAAAGAGATAGGGTGTCAAAACGTTGTAGTCTGCACTGCAAAGTGAGCTACTGATTGAGCTGTTCCCCAGAACTCCTGCGTGCTTGTTTATTTTGGTAAAGCTAAGTCATGCTATACTGTTTTAGTAAAACTAAATAATAAAAGAAAACACGAAGACTGCGCAGTTCAAATTGCCTGATCAGGGAGAAGTAATCACATCCACCTCGTCAGAATACTTCTGATCTTTTTCTCCCCAGAACAGCAGTTTTTATTCAAAAGCAAGGCGTATACATTGAAAAGAAAAAAAAAACATACACTTCATCAGTTGTCAGTGAACTGTCTGATACCATATCCGGAGTTGTTTTGCACCTGTGTTCAGCTGACCTTTCGACTTTTGCACATCATTTCCTGTTGTTCTACTTTTGTCTATTTACCTACAGACACATACAGAAATATCTTCACTGTTGTAGGGCAGATTATATCTAAGTCAAACACACACATACTCAGAGGCCTGTTAGGCAAGTCTCTAAGTTACACAATACATTTTATTTCACACATTATTAAACATAACTTGAGCATAGCAATGCAGATCCTATTAAGTATTTTAAATGTTTCCAACACTACCCTTGCTGCAAGTAAAACTGACTCTGTATCGTTCTTGCCTCTGAGTTGACTAAATAATACCTAACATGTCCTACTGTCAGACCTTGTCATATTGACGGGTAATTTCCTGACCCACATGTGGAACCACTCGGACACAGAGACAAGAGAATGTTTTCAACAAGTTTATTTTGCAGAATAGCTAGAAGGCAGGACACAAGTGTCAACAGGATCTGGATCGTTCTGTGGAGGAGAGGTGGGTTACAATCTATTCAGAAGGGAGTGAGTTAGGATCTTTACAGAGAACGAGGAAGGCTTACATTTCTGGAGGCGCTTAGTATCTTTGAGGGAGGCTTACGGTGGGGGCATTTCCTAGAGGTGATCTGTTTACTTGGTTTTCGGTTATAGAGGCTTGGCTGGATCGGTGAGTGAGCGGGCAGGCAGGCGTTCAGAGTGGCTCGGTTAGTTAGCTGACTTCTGGAGGAGGAATCTTTCCAGGGAAGAGCTATTCTCCACATCAACGGCGAGAATCCGGAAAGGAGGTCGTCGACCAAACCTAGGAGCGAGGCAACAAACAAGGTTTAGAACAGGAAACTAGTGATGTTACCCCTAATCCAGAGGCTTAAAACTTGACAGGGTAGATATGGTGAAGCAGTGGGCAGGAGCTTGCTTCATGCGACGTCCCTGATGACGTGTGAACCACTTCACTGCTTCATTCAGACAGAGTCAGCTGACTTCTTTGAGTTGACTGGCGGAGTTTCAAACATCTGGCGCGATTCATTGTATTTAAGATGGCTCAAGCCCTGGTTCTCATCCCCGTTCTACACGTATTATATGTTACGAACAGCTCTCGTTTTTGGATATTCGGAGTTTTGGTGGATTATTCTGTCATGGAGCAACCATCTAGGAAGCATTCCTAAGTGTGGAATATTTCGATTTGGTGCCACGTAATAAGGTAATTTACAATCAAAGTGTTTATTAGAAAGCCTATGGAAGTAGCAGTGGATTTATTCAGGCGCACACCATCAAGCCTAACAACATCAAGCCCCTTAACAAGACACAATTGCAGCCTTAAATAGGCACACCTTCTCCAGACCTCTATTCACCAGTCGCCTCATCGTCGCAGCTCTTTGAGTCCCTATTCAGTTCAGGGACACCGACAGGATACAACCTCAGATCGTATCATCCGCCTTCACCCGGCCTCTATTCACCACTATGCGTGGCTGAGTCTGTACACACAGATATCCAACCTGAAGACAAGAGGGTGATCGTGGAGGACAAGGCAACCATCAGCTACTCACCCTCCCCACCAACTCCAGACCCGATACCTGCCCCTCAGCCTTCACCAGAGGAGGAGGAGAGTAATCAGGGTGATGAAATTGACGGCTGGATCTCAAGCGCTCTCATCAATACGGTGAAAACAGCAATACTTCATTTATTCAACATAACCTGTTTGAACTATGTCAAAGAAACCTGTTATGGGTGCATTACGAACCACCCGAGCCAACGACAGCATCAGTGCCTGGAGATATTGGAGGAGGAGTATTACCAAGTCAACTTTCAACGCATCGTGCAACGACTCGTAAACCCCAAGCTCCTTCCTGCTATTCGGAAACTTCTGACACTTCGACACATACAAGCAGATGACTTCAGAGTGAAAATGATTGCTGAGACGGTTTTATATGAACTGAAATCGGTACAAGGCTTCCATAGTGCAATCACTGATATGTACGATAAGATGAGCGGTAATGATTGTCTCAAGCAGCTTAACTCTGTCTCAGAGTGCTACGATCCGATCTCAGAGGATTGATGACTTGTTTTGTCTTTTCTGTATTCTCTCTCAGCTTTCTACTGGTATACATATATAACAGTTTTTTTTTTTGTTTTTTTTAAAGATTGCAATGTTTGAATTGATCTTTATTATCTGAATGTGTTTTTTTTTTCTGTTTCTCTATTAAATACGGGTATAAAATTAAAAAAAAAGAAGTATAAATATACCCTCAGGTGTTTGTTTTATTCATTATTTAACAAGTAGTCGTCAGAGTGAGCATAAAAATGGGATGTCTGAAAGAAGGATCATGAAAAATGTATATTACAACCCATCAAATCCTGGAAGTTTAGGGGGTTTAGAAAGGTTGAGGAGGGTTATACAAGATGAAACGGGGAAGAAGGTAGCGGTTGAAAAAGTTAAAGATTTTGTATCGGGAGAAGATACCTATACTCTACAAAAACCTGCAAGAATAAAGTTCCCGAGAAACAGAGTTTTTGTCACCAGACCATTGAGACAGTTCCAAGCCGATCTCTGTGACATGCAAGCTCTGGCCAAGGAAAATGACGGTTACAATTATTTATTAACAGTCATTGACATCTTTTCAAAGAGGGCGTATGTACGTGTTTTGAAGAGGAAAACTGCTGCAGAGGTGCTAAAGGCTTTTGAATCAGTTTTTAAAGAAAGTCAGGTCCCAAAACAACTTCAGACTGATGCAGGGAAATAATTTTTTAACAAGAAATTTAAGCTTCTAATGGAGAAGCACGGTATTGAACATTTTGCCACAGCAAGTGAAGTAAAAGCCTCTGTGGTTGAGAGGTTTAACCGTACGTTAAAAACAAGGATGTGGAGATATTTTACTGCTAACAACACCCGGCGGTACATTGACGTCCTGCAAAATTTAACTAGAAGCTACAACCACAGCTACCACACCAGCATTAAGATGAGCCCAATGGAAGTGACCTCAGAAAATGCCTTTCAAGTGTTTCAGAATCTGTACGATGTTACCTCCAACAGATATTGCAAGGACTCAGTGACAACGTTTAAACAGGGGGATCTTGTCAGAATATCCAAGGTACGTGGAGTGTTTGACAAAAAATACAAACAGAGTTTTACGGATGAAGTGTTTACAGTGTATGAGCGGATACCCCGATCTCCTCCTGTATACAAACTCAAAGATTTGGATGGAGAACCTATTGAGGGTTCTTTTTACGCTGAGGAACTTCAAAAAGTAAAAATATTTAAGGACAAGATGTATCAAGTGGAGAAAATATTAAATCAACGCACCGTCAAGGGTGTCAAACAGGTTTTTGTACGCTGGAAAAATTGGCCTGAGAAATTCAACAGTTGGATCAAGTTTGATGAACTACGAAACGTATAAAATAGGTGTGTACTAAAACCTAATGATTCATACAGCATCATGGAACGCAAGGCAGAGGATGACGGTTTTTACATTACCCTTCCCTCTAATGCTAGCATGGAAGTGTTTAAAAAAATAATACCAGTTCGAGTTTCCGTGTAAATTTAGCTCAACATATTGATTTAGAAGGCCAATGGATGGTTGCATTAGTAGAGATTTCATACCCTCATACATGGCATAATTTACCGGATTATGATGCCTACATTGAATGGAGGAAGGTTGGCGATGTGGAAATCAATACGCAAAGGATCAGAAGTGGCTACTATAACAGCGCTATTCAACTCGAGACAGAGATGGAACTGTTTTTCAAAAAAATGAACTCGGGTATCCGCATTAAATTCAGCAAAGTTCAAAAGAGATTTGCATTTCAAGCAAGCGGTCCGTATGAAATACGCTTCTTAAACACTCTGGCTTATATGATGGGCGTGAAACCAGGGGAATGGATTCATGTATCTGAACCAAAACTGGCTCCTTTTCCGGCAGATATATAGGCTGGTTTCTATCACCTATACTGTTACAGCGACGTGGTCAGCCCGCAAATAGTAGGCGACACTTTTGCGCCTTTACTGCGGACCGTCAAAGTACAAGGCGACTTCAGTGATATGGTTACTCTGACGTTTAACCCTGCCCACTACCTTCCAGTTTCCAGAAGACATGTTGAAAATATCCATATAGAAATTAAATCGGACCAAAATGTTCCTGTAAATTTCGTCTATGGTAAGACCATCGTAAGACTACACTTCAAACCGGTGATATCACAACGTAGCCTGAGATAAATTTTATTTGTATAAACAGAGATATATATAACCTCTAAGACTGATTGATTATCATTCATATTACCCTGGTCCTTCAACACTGCATCAAGCAGGCAAGAGAGAACATGGCACATCTAAGTCTGAGACGTGATCCAAATCGCTTTGTAAATTACTATGTAAGTCAATCAGGCGGTAATCTGCCAGGGTTTTATGGGGCCCCGGTCATGTATGGACGCGGAATCGGATCATTATTTTCAAAATTATTCCGCTTCGTATCCCCTCTGGTTAAAAAAGGATTTGCTATTGCAAAACCCCATCTTAAAACGGCTGCATCAAATATCGCTTCGGATGTCATCGGTAGAGCCGTGAGTAAAATGAGTGGTTCTACACACACCGAAGGTCAAGAAGGTTCAGGAATTATGGTTTTATCCAAAAGACCCAGAACAAGACCCCCTGGTGATCGTTTAAGGACAGTTAAAAAACAACGACAAACGCGAAAAAGGAGATCAGTTGGAGCTGACAAACGAAGAGGAAGGAAGTCATCCGCATGTTTTGATATATTTAAATAATGGCTCTTTTACATAACAAATCATCAGAGTGCACGCTGGCAGAGTTGGACTTATTTTCTGCCCCGATGACGCAGCTATCGATTGAAGATAAAATTTACACCGAGATCCAGCCTTTATCAGCAATCACCGATGGAGGCCCGATCGAGTTTTTCATTCCGGGAGATGGAGAAAAGTATCTAGATCTCAACGATACACTGTTGCATCTCAGAGTGAAAATTACTAACGAGGATGGAACAAACCTGCCGGATGATGCACCTGTAGGGCTCATCAACTACCCGTTAAACACCATCTTCAGTCAGTGTGACGTCACTCTCGGAGATCGATTGATTTCACAATCCAGCGCTACACATCCATATAGAGCCATGATTGAGACATTGTTAAACTTTTCTGAGGATTCTTTAAAAAGCCAGTTTAGCTCTGGTCTTTTTTATAAAGACACTGCAGGTGCTCTGAACTCTATTGTTACAACTAACGGCCCTAACCAAGGTCTTAACAGCAGAGCAGGCTTTACGGAAAATTCCAGGGAGGTACATCTCCTAGGCCCCCTGCATGCAGACATATGTTTCTGTGAAAGACTTCTTTTAAACTCTGTTGACCTCAAAATTAAACTTACAAGAGCCAACGATGCCTTTTGTCTCATGGCCACAAGAGACTCTACTTTCAAACTCAGGATATTAGGAGCATCTCTTTTTATCAAAAAAGTTACTGTCTCTCCAGCTGTACGACTGGGGCACGCTTCAGCTTTAATGAAAGCAAATGCTCTGTATCCACTTTCACGTGTGAATGTAAAAACATATTCCATCCCTGAAAATTCAAGGGTATGCAACCAAGAGAATCTTTTCTTAGGCGTCTTTCCCAAGTATGTGGTGATTGCATTACTGGATCATGACGCTTTTACAGGAACACGCAATCTCAATCCGTTTGACTTTAATCATTTTGATATGGAATATTTAGCTTTGTGTAAGGATGGCAGACATATTCCAGCTAAGGCCTTCCAGCCCAATTTTAACCAAGGTAATTCAGTGAGAGAGTATTACAACTTGTTTACGGCTACAGGACGACATCTAAAAGATCTTCCGCTGAGTATAACACGTCAGGAATTTAATCAAGGATACTCTCTATTCGCATTTAATCTTAACCCGGGTGAGGACACAGATGCTCTATTTCCAGTTTCCAGTGGGAATTTAAGACTGGAAATGCGTTTCAGAAACCCGTTGCCTCATACCACCACGCTGATCATCTACGCTTGTTATGACTCTATTTTAGAGATTGATTCAAAGAGGCGTGTGCTGGTGGATTATTATTAATCTAATCATACATGAATAATCATGAAATTGAGAACATACTGCATCATCTGCTGGGAGATTTGTTTTGCGGTGTGTGGCCGTGCGACCAGCTCCCACTGCTAGCTGACAAATTCCCAGGGCCGGCCTACTTTATTGTGAACACACATCCTTCACACATGCCTGGAGAACACTGGTTAGCTCTGACTTTGGATGAGAATGGTCAATCCAGCTTTTTTGACTCTTATGGATTCTCTCCGGATTTCGAGTTCTACCCATCAAGCATCGTAACATTTTTAGAAGACAGATCCTCAAAAATATTGTATCATAATAATCAGCTTCAAAACACTATGTCCACTGTGTGCGGTCACCATTGCATTTTTTATCTATGTCATAGAGCGTGCGGATTATCACTGCAGCAAGTGTTGTCAAAATACACCGGAGATGTGATTAAGAATGAATATAATGGTATCTAACTTTGTGAAAAAATATCCGAAATGTGTCATTAATCAAAGTTGTACATTTTATACTCACGGAACATGCTCTTTGGATATGTTTCTGGATTGTTATGGAATTTAAATTGTCTTTTTTTTTTTTTTTTTTTTCCATTGTTTGTTTTTTCTTATGATATAATATTTGTGTAATGACATCATATGTTAGTGTGTGAAGTAGAGAACGAAGCTAGACTTGAAAATATAATATAATAAATATTTTATTGAATAAAAGAAATAGGCTACATGTTTAATTTTCTTATAATGGTTTATAGTGAAAATGTAATCCATCGGGGTGGTAGTGTCGTCTTACGAAGAGACTTTTTTGACTTCCCATCAGCATTTTTTGGATCTTCCAGCTCGGATCTCGACCAATGGGGAGAATGAGTTATCTGCCTTCTTCTTCTTGTTCTTCTCTGCTTAACGCTGGGGGGTGTACCCCCATTTTCAATAGATGTACCCCCTGTTTTGAACTGTCTATATTCTTCACGAGCATAAGGGTTAATGACTGAAGATATGGGGATGTTTACCTCTGACAAGTTATGTAGAAAGTCTGACCACCCTTGGGGTAGCCATGCTCCAGATTTTTTAAACGGAAGGATGAGATTTTTCAACAAGTCAATCATGTGGGACCCCTTTACAACATTCCCTTTATATACAAATTCACCTCGCGAAGTCCAACTCTCACTTCTTTCGGATAATTTCATCAAAATGTACTCAGCATTTTTACGGTTATGCTTCGGTAGGCTTTTCAGTACATCCGTAACAACCTGATCCTTAGGGGCCTCGTCCTGCCCTGGGCCTTGTTTTTCTTGGGACCGCTCATGTTCAGGAACCTCTGTGTCACGCTGCAGCGTTAAACTTACCCACTGTTCTTCTTTCACACCTTGCTTGAGTAGAGTCAGATACCTCTGGAAAAGTGCATCATATTTCTTGATTTTTTCATAAGAAGTCAAACCGGGCTCGTTTATTATCGCTCTCATTTCAGCATCCAAATTCTCCTCCGCCGTCTGTTTGATGGACGTGTCTGACTGGGTCAGACGCTTGAATTGATGAGGGGAAATGAGAAACATCTTCTGCGATGTTCTGAGAGACATTATCTCCTGATTATACCACCCACTAGATCACCGATCAAGGGTGCAAGAGCCGTTAAGATGGGGAGAATAAAACCACCTCGTTGCCTTTTGAGAGCCAGCTGTTTAGTTTTTATTCCGGTTTTTTTATCACCCAACAATCTGATGATTTTTCTTTGCTTCTTCAATTTCCGGTGTTGAGATGGAGATAGTTTAATGTTACCTTTTAGGATATTCAGAGCAATCTCGCATAGAGCCTGAAGAAAGTCGGGAGAGCAGTGTGCAAGAATATCTTTGCGCTTCTGCGGGGTGGCCTCAAACAAGGCTCTGAATAATGGTACATTCCTTTTTATACGCGCAGACATGATGACTTACTTTGTTCTGGGCACGTACACAGCAGGCCACTGGTGAGGAAGTATGCCTGTTCTCAATCTGAAATGTTCTGGGCAGGTAGGCGTAAAATCGATGATTAAATATCCATGAGCTTCTCTCGTCGCATCTTCAAAACTCTCCAAGAAGAGACCCTTTTGAGATGGAAACATTTGACGGGCCAGTATATTCAGCTGCAGCTTATCTCTCGGGTTCTTAAACAACACCATATAATTACAGTTCAAACTAATAGTGCGACTGAACTTTCCTTGATGAAAAACATTCTGAGTCAACATCATAACACTCATATTACGATGGTGACGAAAGACCTTCATCACGTTTTCATCAACTGAGGCTTGAGCGATAACATCGTCTAGAATAATCAGATGATTCTGATCAGGAGGAAACAGGTTTTCGTCTTCAAAAGAATGAGGCAATCCTTCCACAAATTTTATATTTTTATTCATCTTCTGCAATTCAGCATACATGGGTTGAAAAGAAGTGTAAATCCACACAATATTTTCTGGAACAACATCCATGACATGGTTACAGTTCTGCAAAACACTTTTTACAAAAAAGGTTTTTCCACAACCACTGGGTCCTATTATCATACATGAGAAAGGCGCTCCAAATCTAGGATCAAAATCAACCTCCTGTAAATTGGCAGATTGCAACATTTTTATTTTATCTTTCTTCTTCTTCTTCTTATGCTCTAATAACCGAAAGGCAGAGTTGTCCCGTCAGAAAAAAGGCATCTCTTGTCATACACCAACCGAAACCTTTTAACAAATGCAGCATTTCTTAAGAGGAATCTCTTTTTATCCCTCCTGATTGTGTGCTGAGGGATTTCAATGACACCCTCAGTTGACCCCTGTAAGTAGCCCTGGACCAGCCCTTTGATGCTGTCCAAATTGACCCTCTCGCTGCATTCATGCGTCTGAGTGATACCCTTAGCACGTATCACTAGCTTTTTCTGGTTTTTGGTTTGATATGCATAACTCTTGGGTCCTGTTGATGCAAACTCCGAAATGCTGTCTCCTGCGAGCTCGTCAGTAAGATCACCCAGATAATTCCCCAACTCCAGAGGAGTTTCACCACTTTTTGTCACATAAATCAAACTGTCTGTGTCAATATAAATCAATCTGTCTTGCAATTGCTCCATGCTGCTGAGAAGTTTTAAACGCGCATAAGCGGTGGTGAATGCTGCAATAAAGACATTGTTTACCTTGCTTGGGGGAGAGATGACACGTTTGCTGTAGTTCCACTGCACTACACACATTTCAGGGTTGAAGAAATGGAAGTAGTTAACCCTGTATTTACTCGAGAACATAAAGCTGAAAAACTCATCAGGGTTAGTGATGACTGTGGTCTGAGACAGATCACTTCGCTGCGCAAACTTTCCCCAAAAGCTGTTTAAGCACAGTTTCGCTACCTGTCTTTTGGCAGGATTCACCTCGATTTTGCCTGCGTCTAATTGGATACCCTGGTGAAGTTTGTAGTCTGCGACATACTTTGACCTGCTCTCCTCATCCACCGCTTCAGATGGGTAGCCTGAAGCCTCCTGCTTACCCTTTAAAAAGCAGTGAATGTAACCTTTAAAGATTGTGTCGCTGGTCTTCTCAAAATGCCAAACTTCAGTGATTTTAGCTAGGCTATAACCACACTGTAACGCTTTACAAAACTCTACACTCACCCACACACCTGTCAGAGCTCTGTCCTCATCATTATGCCTGCAGGGACCTGACTGGTTATTTATGTCAGCACATGTGCGGCAGAGAGTAAACACCAGTTTACCTTGGGATGTTCTGTAAGGCAAAACAGGGAAAAAGAGCCCTCGTGGGGGGTAGACCACAGCTCTGATCAGGCCAAAGTAGCTGCTGGGGTCATCAAAATCTTTGTAAATGATGGTGGGGTGCCCGAGGGGAAAGACGCAGCTAGCATTTACATAGGGGTACAGAGATGTGTAATCTACATAGTGTACAGTTTCACCTGCCCCCGCTGTGTACCTCAACCTCATAGGACAGGTGCGTCCACCATACAGAGCATCTCGGGGTGATAGCGGTTCGGGTGCATTAACTTTCTCAAGAAAGCTGATCACCCCTGGGTCTGATTTTTTCATTTCAGTCCACTCATGCTCCCAGATAACCTCGAGACGAAGACCGTACACAGTTTGGAGTACCTTGCTTCTCTCAACAGTGGCTGCGTAAAACTGTTCAAATGCGACCCCTCTCAACGGACATTTGTCATGAGGCATGTAACACTTTTTACAGCCGTGGAAAAAACAGCCGTAAAATTCAAACGCAACTTTGACACCGATAATCTCTGCATACCCATCCACAGAATATGGACCAATTTTCCTTTCCCCCATGTTTAATGCATGTTCGATGTCAATTTTTCTGCTGTCGGAAATCCAGCCAAGCCATTGAATGGACGTGCTGGAAAACGTCTTACTACTACGTCTGTAGTCCAGAGGTGAGGGGATGGCCAAGGTTTTAGGAGGAAGGAAATTGGTTACAAAAACCTTCATGTAGGCTGAGGCTATCGTGACGCATTTAAGCGGATCCACACTTGTCTCCTTAAAGAACTCATCCCTGAATTTAACACAACCTTGATAAAGAATGTCCACATCATTTTTACAATAACGAAGAGCTTCCTTCTCAAAGTCAAAGACCCCTTTGCTCGCTTCTCTGTACCAGCTGCTAAACACCTGTTGTTCTTGAAGGCTCATGCTTTCTACAGCGTAGGAGGATGGAGGAGGAAAAGACCCCACATACTGGAGATGTTGCTCAGACGAGAATAGGTGGGGGAAAAAACCTTTGGTCTTATCACTAAAACCTAAAGCTTTCGGCATCGCACTAAGCTTCATACACATGAAGGACAGACTATAAATGTATTTTAACCTGTAATCAGGGTCGGTTAAACAGAGAACTTTACTTCCCTGCATGATGAGATGAGGTTTAATGCCTAACTGCAGCATAGCTGTGATAATCAGGTAGCTATCATACCCACGTGCGTTATGAGCTATTAAGGTAAAGCCTCTGTACATCGGTCTCCTGAAATGGAGAAGTAATTTTTGGGTGCAATTCAATCCATAAGCATGCCATTCCTCACCTTTCAGCGTTTTAACACAGACCAGATAGGGGATGTACACACCGTTCTCGTCGATGAAGCATTCAAAATCATAAAAAACCAGTTTATCATCTAACTGATTACAGGCTTGGGCGGTTTGAATGTATCACAGATGACCATCGCACGTCACATCTAAATCAGGAGGTATATTCTCACCACAAATACCGCATTTTACATTACACACGTGTGGTTTATCCTGCTTGCTGATTGGAATAATGTATATCCTTTTGCACACCTTGCACAGTTTTACCAACTCACAGTCACTCATGGGCCTGTCAGCACTAGGTCTTTTGCGAGGTTCCCTGTGTCTACTGAAACAAGAAGAGTTACGACAGATTCTGTGACAACCTGCACAGGCGACAGGTTCGTTAATTTCACGCATACACTGGTATGAGTGACACACCGGACAATAGCCTTCACAATGGTGTGTGTCTGGCTTTTCATAGCTCCCGTAACAATATGCACAGATGTATCTCGATCCAATAAAACCCTTGAGATTTTTTATCCCATAGTAGTGACCTTGAAATAACAGCAGAAAGAGAGGGTTTGATCGATCAGGGAAACTGGTCTCAAATTTACACAGAGCTGCAGAGTCTGTAACGGTTCTGTGAAACACTGCAATTTTTCTCTTTAGAATGTTTTCAAATTTACCAATGTCGCTGAAAGTTACTGCTGTCTGATCATCTAAACCAGCCCTGTGTTGCCACTCCCTCCCCAGCTCTAAAGCCTGATTATCAGTAAGGTTAGAGTCAGAGACGTGTGCAAGACTTATGGCAAAGCATAACTGATTACCGGTATTATCTACAATATACAGGTGACGCTTTTTCTTATTAATCAGTTCACAGTCTAACGTTCCTTTAACCTTACGTTTTGACCCTCCTGCAGGGTCATTAACTACCTGTAGAACAAATTCCAGGTTATTATCTGCAGGCATTTCAGCGTTGGACTGTACTAACTCATCCAGAAAATTCTCAAAAGCAGGCAGAATCATATTCCCATCATCGTTAATGGTAAACGTGACGTTACGGTTCAGATTTTCCCCGACTAATTCTAGCTGCACAACATCGTTACGTCTGGCTAACGATCTTGCAGTATCGGCTAATTCAGTGAGAATATGCATGATGTTTATATAGATTGTAGCAAGATCAGGAACATGACCAGGGCAGGGAGGCGGGATGGTAAAAGGTCTCCTTATTTCAATGTTATTAAGACTTTCGCGTTCAACAGTCACAGGAGGATCTCCCTCAATCTGATCAGGGTTGACTGCAACCTCTGGATTTAAATTGCCGCCATGTTGCCCAGTATGATCAGCGGCGTGTGACGTTGAAAGAATTTGTAAGTCAGCTGATTCATTTTGCTGAATGCTGGTTGGAGATGGTGTTCTATTTAAATCGTCAACAGCCTGTTCTAATGAGCTTAAAAAGTCACCATACAGATTTTGATTTATTACATTTTCACTGTTAGCAGGAGATGCATTTAACCCGATGTTATCTGCCACATCAGCATTAAGAGGAATTTCATTAAGATGAGCAACAACATTCCTTATCTCATTCAGCGCATGTGTGATCTGGCTTTCCATATTAACATCAGAAGAAGAAGAAGAAGACCCAGGGATCAGTTTAAATTACCTTGATATCAGCGCAATGTTTCAGTAACAATGTCTGACATGCTGCCAGAAGCGTTAAACATGATGCTTTATTACAACGGTCACGTAAGGATAGGGGAACTCTCTGTCTGCGCTGTTGCTGTCCAGGTCTCGATGAAATCTGCTCCACCATCAACGTTGCCTCTGGAAAGATAAAGAAAAAAATAAATTAATGAAATATGCAAATTAATTCAGTAGGTAAATGAGTATAAGAAGAATTAAACTTACCATTCAATAAACCTTTAACAAGCCTTGCCCTGGTATAAAGAGCACAGAGTCGCCGTCTTTTCCTCAATTTAAGATATTCTGTGAAACAAAATAAAGTTACCTTACAATGCAGGTCTTTTGAAAAAAAAAAAAATCTTGTTTCTGTGAAGATTTGAATATAACTATAACTTACTCCGTATTTGAACGGTTCCGGGCGGTTCCAACTCTTCCTGCACTGAACTGCTACAGTTCTGCTGAATGTTATCCAGGCTTGGGTTCTGGATTAAATCATTCGATATATCTGTAAAATATTTTATCAGGGGTTAAAACAAGTCTGCAATATCGCATAGACTTGTGAAAACATATGCTTAGAAAGATATATATATATATATATATATATATACATATATATATATATATATATATATATATTTTTTTTATATATATATTTTTTTTACTTACTCTCCTCTTCCGGAGCTGTTAATTTTTCCGGCGCAGGGTCGGGGGACTGTGGTGCATGAATGGCTTCGCCCTCTATTTCATGTTTAGCTGGGATCGGATTGTCTTTTTTAAAGACAAGTTTCCGTCTCAACTTTGATTTTTTCGGAGGCAGACGGTTACAAACGCTGACCTCTCTTGTTAAATCTGTAAGTAGAATTTATCTCATTTATTTTTTAAATCACAAAATAGCATTCACCAGTTGACTAAACTAGATGTTGTTGTTGCAGTTAATAATTACCATAGTCAGACTGTGTAAAAACGATACCATCCAGCTCATCACTCGTGGGTTCTAAAGAATATAAGTTAAACATTATTATTATCCAACGAGCATTCACAAGCACTTAAAGAATTCTTAAAGATGAATACTTACTACTGAGGATTGCGTTGTATCTTTCGATAGAAGCAGAATGTTCACCTTCTTCGTTTCCTGAAATATTTTCCGACATTTGTTTTTCAGCTTCTCCTTACAAGTGTTCTAAAAATATTTCAGTGTAACTGGTTAAAAATAAACTTTTAGCTACAAGATTTGAAGCCGATCTCCCAGTAAAGATTGCGCTGTATCTCTCGATAGAACCAGGGATGACTGACTGCTCCACCTTCAGCGCGCTTAGTTATGCCCCTTGGCCATACCCCCCCCCGAGACACCTCAGCAACAGCGCAGACGCGTTAATTCATTAAACAGTGGATGTGTATTGTCAGACAATGCTCCAGACTTATAGCCAGGACAGTGCCATTTTCCTCTTAATTACTTTTTGAGTACAGTTGGTGTGAAGACTGTCTGAGACAATGCACACCTGTGGATGTGTATTGTCAGACAATGCTCCAGACTTATAGCCAGGAAAATGCCATTTTCCTCTTGATTACTTTTGACTACAGTTGGTGTGAAGACTGTCTGAGACAAGTTGTCTGCTTTAATTCAATAAACAGTGACATGTCTGAGGATTTTATAACCTTTATTTTTTTATTTTTTCAGTTTCTTGTTACGTTTTACATAGACATACTGGTTACAACCTCTGGCTCCTACGTGGAATGAGGAGAAAACTGTTTTCTCTAAATCATCAAGATCTCTAAGATGAAAAAAAGAAAAGCTTAAGGTAAGTAAAATTATCATCCATTTTACCAAATGGAGTCTCTCATGATTCCAAACAAAGTCTTTTAGCTGTAGAATCCATTTCTAATTTGGAAACAGGATGCTGAGCACTCATAAAAAATTTTTTTTTTCAGTTCATTGGTTTCTCCGTTTTAGATCATCTCTACAACAGACGCCAATTCATCCTTCTTTTCTAAATAGCATCTAAATAACCCCCTGTGTTAAAACAAAATGAATTTACAATCTGTCAGGTTCTCTCTTCTTATCAGAATTTTGTGTGATGTGCCTGCATTAAATTGAGTGACCTTTTAAAGTGGAGAAACTACATGTTTTGTTTTTAGATGTAAAAAAAAAAAACATCTAAAAAACATACAATTAGAAAGATTCGCTTCCTTGTAATGACAACGTCCGGTGAATGACAACATCCGATTAATGATGATATCCAGCTAATGACAACATCCGATTAATGATGATATCCGGCTAATGACAACATCCGATTAATGATGATATCCGGTTACGTCACAGGAAGCCCCAGCCACCGAAAGTCCCGCCCTAGGATGTCCCAGCCACCGGAAGTCCCGCCCACCTGTCAAAATTTTCACACCTCGTTTGATTGAAGGGTGTCCTTTATGTGTGTGGCCTACCTAATGTACAAGTGAGGGAATATATGTGTAGATGAAAAGATGTCTGTACGGTATTGTATTGTACTTTGTGAGACATGTATGAGTAATGATAAAGAGAGTCTTTAAAGGGGCGAGGTGAGAGTGTCATTCTATGCTTGTCCACCAGAGGTCCTCCTGGAGCCACTGCTGACTCTACAGGTGTTCCTGGGCCCTGTCCCAATTCCCACACTACACCCTACGCCCCTCTATGAAGTGTTTACTTTGTACAAGTGCATGTAAGGGTTGAAGAGCGCAGGTTACAAGCGTGAAAAATTGGAGAATTGGGACCGTAGGGGTTACATCATCAACTTGCACCTCTGCACCGTAATTGCAACATCAAAAAGGGCGGGAACCAGCGCTGTTTTCACAGTCTTGCTGCTAAAAAAAACTATTTAAAACTGCAACAAGCAATTGTTTTGAGGAGAAGAAAATGCAGAAAGCGACTGAGGTTTATACACCAGACTCTCGCCGCGCCAGTGTTTGTTTGAAAGGTAACTTCAGTGTTATGGCCTACTGACTGCCCAGACTCACTCTGAACCCAGTGGTATCTAACAATGTTGAGCCTGGAAAACCAGTAAAAAAATATATTTGTCGGCTTGCTGTCTAAAGTTTACGCAGTTCTTATTATTATGATTTGATGGCTGGTTGCATTGAAGGTTGTGATTGGTTTTTGCTCAGAACGTCATCTGCAGCAGTGAATTGTGGGTAATATACTTCGGCGAAGTCCGCTTAGATGCGGGCTTCGCCGAAGGGCGGATGTGGGGCACAAAGGGGGCGGGGCTAAGGACCACTCTGGAGAATTGGGACACACTACGCACTCGAACCCATCAACGGGAATGCGCAATTCAGGGACACAAGGGTGGAAGTGCGATTATTGGGACAGGGCCCTGATCTTTGGCTGATAGTGTGTACCTGGGAGGAGTATTTAGGACCCTGCCACCAGTCCTTCGTTGCCAGAGTGATTTGCCCATGTGGTAAACATCAAGCCAGTGTAACTTTACCAGTTTGACCTGATCCTGAGCTAACCCAGTTTGTTTTTGTTTGCTTCCTGCTAGTATCCGTGAGGTGTGGGAGGTTTCCTCTTTACCTAGACCTGGACTTCCAGTATCTCTGTCTACAGTTTGTGAGCTTTGGTTAATATCCACTAGACTGTGGTTTTGGATCCTAAATCTCCCAAGCTCCTTCCTCCATGTGGACTTTGATCTGTTGTGGACCGCTCTTATTGGACTAGCCTTCTGGATTACCTGACTCCCAAACCCAATGGTGAAGAACCCCCTGGTGTTTACTACCTCAATTCAATTCAATTCACAAATACTTTATTAATCCCAAAGGGGAATTAAATAAATACCTGTGACCCAAGTAAGCAAAACTCTTGGGCTTTGTGGATTTATTCTTCTGTAGCCAGAACTAACCAGTGCTTCTCTTTCAGAGAACCCGAGACGTCTGAAGTACCTGCCTGAGCATTTCCTGCCGGGTTTGCGGTGTGACTTGAAAACATTGACTGTAAATAAACCTTTGAACCTTTACAGGTCTTCTGAGTGAGTTTGCATGTGGGTCAAACAAATCCCTAAAGAGATGACAGATATGGACGAACAGAGAAACGGATTGTCATGAATTGGGTGTTGGACCAAATTGCAAACAACTGCAAGGGAACCACAATGTGAGTGACATAGTTTTTTCTTAATCATAATACAAAGATTTACCACCTGACACAAGATACGATCATGGAGACATGAGGCATGGAGACTGGATAAGGAAGAGGCCTTCAGGAGTGGGGACAAAGACATATACAGAGAGGCGAAGTACAAGTTTGGCAAGGCAGTGAAAGAGGCCAAACGACTGTACTCTGAGAAGCTCCAAAACCAGTTCTCAGCCAACAACTCTGCGTCTGTGTTGAAAGGGCTCAGAAAGATCACCAACAACAAGCCGAAAGCCCCCCACTCCATCAACGACCGACGCCTCGCCAACGACCTGAACGAGTTCTACTGCCGCTTTGAAAGACAAAGGGACAGTCCTGCAACCATCCCCCACGACACCCCCCAACACCTGCACCCACAATCCACCACCCCCACCTCCCCAACCTCAAGAGAGGCCTTGGCACCTCCAACCCCCACCCTGAAGTTCCCCCCCACCAGCCCCCTACCCACGCCGGGGATGGCTCTTTCCATCCAGGAGAGGGATGTCAACAAACTCTTCAGGAGACAGAACCCCCGGAAAGCTGCTGGACCGGATTCTGTCTCACCAGCTAGCCTGAAGCACTACACTGATCAGCTGTCTCCAGTCTTCACAGACATTTTTAACACCTCACAGGAGACATGTCATGTGACAGCCTGCTTCAAGTCCTCCACCATAATTCCTGTTCCCAAGAAGCCAAGGACCACAGGGCTTAATGACTTCAGACCCGTCGCCCTGACCTCTGTGGTGATGAGGTCCTTTGAACGCCTTGTGCTCTCACACCTAAAAGACATCACCGACCCCCTCCTGGAACCCCTGCAATTTGCCTACAGAGCCAACAGGTCTGTAGATGATGCAGTCAACCTAGCCCTTCACTTCATCCTCCGGCACCTGGACTCCACAGGAACCTACACCAGGATCCTGTTTGTGAATTTCAGCTCTGCCTTCAACACCATCGTCCCAGCTCTGCTCCAGGAGAAGCTCTCGCAGCTGAGTGTGCCCGACTCCACCTGCAGGTGGATCATTGACTTCCTGTCTGACAGGAAGCAGGGCGTGAGGCTGGGGAAGCACGTCTCTGACTCCCTGACCATCAGCACTGGTTCCCCCCAAGGATGTGTTCTCTCTCCTCTGCTCTTCTCCCTGTACACCAATAGCTGCATCTCCAGTCACCAGTCTGTCAAGCTTCTGAAGTTTGCGGACGACACCACCCTGATCGGACTCATCTTTGATGGTGACGAGTCCGCGTACAGATGGGAGGTGGACCATCTGTTGGACTGGTGTCTCAAGTGGGAGCCAAACATCAGCTCCCTCATCAAGAAAGCCCAGCAGAGGATGTTCTTCCTGCGGCAGCTGAAGAAATTCAACCTGCCAAAGACTATGATGGTGCACTTCTACACAGCCATCATTGAGTCCATCCTCACCTCCTCCATCACCATCTGGTACGCCGCTGCTACAGCCAAGGATAAGGGCAGGCTGCAGCGTGTCATTCGGTCTGCTGAGAAGGTGATTGGCTGCAGTCTACTGTCGCTCCAGGAACTGTACACCTCCAGGACCCTGAAGCGGGCAGGGAAGATTCTGCCTGATCCCTCCCACCCCGGTCACAGACTCTTTGAGACTCTCCCTTCTGGCAGGAGGCTGCAGTCCACCCGGACCAAAACCTCATGCCACAAGAACAGTTTTTTCCCATCTGCCACTAGCCTTGTTAACAAAGCCCGGAAACCACACTGACACTCTCCCTTTCCCCCACACCCCCCCTTTTTTGCTGACAGGACACCTGTAACCTGCAACTCTATGCGTTACATTAACGCTCAGCTTGGACTCCTGCTTACTTGCACTGCTTTACTTGCACAATGATCACCTGCACTGTTGTATTGCTCTTGCATCTTATACTGCTCTATATTTACTCTCACTCACTTAAAACTGTGCACTTATATTTATATTATATTGTAGATATGTTTATACTGTTTAATTTGTACTGTATTGCACCGACTACGCCAAAACAAATTCCTTGTATGTCCAAAAACGTACTTGGCAATAAAGCTTTTCTGATTCTGATTCTGATTCTGATTCATGTCTAAAATGATCCACCGGGTTAATTATCTGGACCATAGCCCAGCCAGAACTTATAAAATAAGGCTCAGGGGTTCTGATGTGAGGGGGTGGGCCAGGAGAAGCAGAGAGGAGAGACGCTGCTGTCTGGATGGTGAAGCTTCAAAGTGTCCCTGAAGAAGTTACAATTTTGGGCTTTACGAAAAAGGTTTTGTCTCAGCCATGGCAAGAACGAGGACAAGGACTTAAAAGGGCGAAACTGTGGACTTTTGACCTTCGAAGTTAGTTTTAGGTTGGATATTGCATATTGGTGTTCCACAGATTCGGCCTGCATGTAATTCAGAAAGGTGATTTGTCCTTTTTTTTTCTGTCAGCTTTCAGGCATGATTTATGACCTGTAAATGATCAAATTAATGTTTGACCTGCTCCAGCCACTGTGGTCCTTAATATTATTGTAGTTGCTCTTGAGTATTAACTTTTCCCTGCACTGTCTCAACGAAAACTTTCTCATTTCTCTCCCTCCCATGGTCAATCAGTGAAAAGCAGTCTGGTCACATCAAATGTAATCCCTACTCAGCCCCGCCCGGTCTAACCTGCTCAGGAGCAGGGCCCAAAATTAGGTACCAGTACGGAAAAAACTGTAATGGAGTAGGGCAAAATCGAGCCAGTGGAAAAGGGGCAATAGATGAGTAAGAGCACAAGACCACAAAAACATGACTGACTGACCATTTGATGTGTCGATGAAGTAAATTACATCCAGCATCTTTTAGAGTGTGCACAAATGCCCAAAATACATATTCAAAAGTTGTTTTGAGTTGTTACTTACTTCAAAACATAAATTTTAAAGTCAGTCTATATAGCAACATCTAAACAGTCTGGCAATTTAATGGTATTTTCACAGTTATGGTCTTGACTGGTCTTGAAACAAAACTAGAGTCCTTAGTGTCCGAGACAAATTCAAGACCAAGAACAAATGCAGTCGAGTTCGAGATGAGATCAAGCCCATCAAGAAGTGGTACTACAATAAAGAGTACAACACTAACAGGCAGCGACCACCATGATGACTAAAGTTGGAGTAAAGATGAGCTATGACAAAATAAATAAATCATCTAGATGGAAGTGGGAGTTATCATTAATTTACTCAGGTTGTCGAAATATAACCAAATCAGAAGATGACACAGATTCGATGTACAGAATTAGATTGAAATGAGGTTTTATTGTTCCAACTTAGGTAGACCTTGATTAGAGTTGTTAGAAGCCAGAGGATGAGGAAGCCCCAAGGATCCGAGCAGAGAGAGAGTGTTCTGGCGGTGGAAATATTTACAGTGCAGATTTCCTGAAGAAGAGTTCCATATGGCGACAGGCAGGCAGACAGATGGGCAGATCGACAGGAAGGCAGGACAACAAGCGATCAGGCAGGCTGACAGAAGTCCACATAACAGAGACTATGTTCCAGCAACAGACTGTGTCAGCAGCTGTCTTAAAAAGCCATGAGCTCATTAGCTGGATGAGTTGCAGCTGAGAACAATGAAGTGCCAGAACCAGCCAGCAGAGATCTCACAGTACCCTCCCCTCAACGATTGCCTCCAGGCAATCCCGAACGTTTCTCTGGATGACGTCTGTAAAAAGATGTAATGAGATCAGGGTCCAGGATAAGAGAACGAGGTACCCAGGTTCTTTCTTCAGGTCCATATCCAGCCCAATCCACAAGGTACTGAAAACCACGCCCCCTACGTCGAACATCCAGGATACGATTGACCGTGTAAGCTGGATGGTCATCAATGAGACGAACAGGGGGAGGGAGCTTGGTGGGTGGATTCAGGGGACTTTCCGAGACTGGCTTGATCTGTGAAACATGAAAGGTAGGATGAATGTGCATAGAAGCTGGCAACTTGAGTCTCACCGCAGAAGGGTTGATGATCCTTTCTATGACAAAAGGACCGATGAAACGGGGGGCCAACTTTCGAGTAGTATCCTTTAATTTAATATTCTTGGTGGAGAGCCAGACCTTCTGATCAATGCAGTAGACCGGTGCGGTGGAACGGTGACGGTCAGCAAACCTTTTATTCTGTTCCAAAGTGCGTAGAAGTGTCCTCCTGGTCTGACGCCAGATCTTACGACACCTGGAGATATAATGCTGAACAGAGGGGACAACAGTGTCAGATTCAATACTGGGGAATAATGGAGGTAGATAGCCCAGAGAAATCTCAAAGGGAGATAAACCAGTAGCAGAGGAAGTATGAATATTATGGGCATATTCTATCCAAGTGAGATGTCTACACCAGGAAGAAGGGTTGTCATTAATCACACATCTCAATGCTACTTCCAGTTCCTGATTGCATCTCTCAGTCTGCCCATTAGACTGAGGGTGGTAACCAGATGAAAGGCTTACGGTAGCACCAATAGCCCTACAGAACTCCTTCCAGACTTGTGAAATGAACTGCGGGCCTCGGTCAGAGACAATATCCAAGGGCATGCCATGAATACGGAAGACATGAAGAACCAGAAGTTGAGCAGTCTCCAATGCAGACGGAAGCTTAGTTAAGGGAATAAAATGAACAGTCTTAGAGAATCTATCAACAACGGTAAAGATGACTGTGTTTCCGTCAGATGGCGGGAGACCAGTGACGAAGTCAATAGAGATGTGGGACCATGGGCGACTAGGGGTAGACAGAGGTTGAAGAAGACCGGCAGGAGGTTGATTTGAGTTCTTGTTACGGGCACATGTGGAACAAGCTGCGACAAACTCTCTAATGTCGGGATTCATAGTGGGCCACCAGAAATACCTCTTGGTAAAAGTGATCATACGATTAATCCCCGGATGACAGGTAAGTTTATTATTATGAACCCAATCCAGAACTTTATTGATGACAGAGTTCGGAACGAACAGTTTGCCTACAGGACCAGTACCTGGGTCTGGTTCAGATTGTTGTGCCTCCCTGATGTCCTTTCAATGGCCCAGGTGAGGGCGCCCACAATGCAGGATTCCGGTAAGATGGAAGCTTCAGTCTTGGATTGCTCAGAATGAGAAAATTGGCGAGAGAGAGCGTCGGGCTTGATGTTCTTGGAGCCGGGTCTGTAAGAGATAGAAAAATTAAAACGAGCAAAAAACAGGGACCAACGGGCTTGTCTGGAGTTAAGTCTCTTGGCATTTTGGATGTAAGAGAGGTTTTTATGGTCAGTCCAAATGAGAAAAGGGACTTCCGCCCCCTCTAACCAATGCCGCCACTCCTCAAGCGCCAACTTGATAGCCAGAAGCTCTCGATTTCCCACATCGTAATTCTGCTCTGCTGACGACAAACGACGAGAAAAATAAGCACAAGGATGCACCTTGTTGTCTATAGGAGAACGTTGAGACAAGATGGCCCCTACTCCAATGTCAGAAGCATCAACCTCCACAACGAATTGCGCACTAGGATCAGGATGAGTCAGAATGGGTGCAGAAGAAAATAAAGTTTTCAATTTGCAAAAAGCTTTCTCTGCCTCAGGGGACCAATGGAATGTCTTCAGAGAGGAGGTAAGTTGAGTGAGAGGCACAGTGACCTGACTGTAGTTCTTTATGAACCTTCTATAAAAATTTGCAAAACCTAAGAACCTTTGGAGTTGCCTGCGATCCGTTGGAGTAGGCCACTCTGCCACTGCCTTGGTCTTCTCAGGATCCGTTCTGTACCTGCCTGCTTCAAAAATAAAACCCAAGAAGGTCACAGAAGAAACACCGAATTCACATTTTTCGGCTTTTACAAAGAGTTGGTTTTCATAAAGCCTCTGGAGTATGGTCCTGACATGCTGGTGATGCTGATCAATGTTCTGAGAGAAAATCAAAATATCATCCAGATAAACAAACACAAAGAGGTTGAGGAAATCACGGAGAATATCGTTTATAAGAGCCTGAAAAACAGCGGGTGCGTTAGTCAATCCAAAAGGCATCACCAAATATTCAAAATGTCCCAGGGGAGTCTTGAAAGCTGTCTTCCACTCGTCACCCTCTCGGATCCGAACCAGATGATACGCATTGCGCAGGTCGAGCTTGGTAAAAATCTTGGCAGTGTGTAATTGGTCATGTATAGAATCAATGAGTGGTAAGGGGTACTTATTTTTGATTGTGATTTGATTCAACCCCCTATAATCAATGCAGGGTCTTAACGTGCCATCTTTCTTCCCCACAAAGAAGAAGCCGGCGCCAACGGGGGAGGTAGATGGCCGAATGATCCCGGATGCTAAGGAATCCTCAATGTACTCCTTCATGACTCTTCTCTCCGGTCCAGAGAGATTGTATAGTCTGCTGGATGGTAACGGAGCACCTGGAAGGAGATCAATAGCACAGTCATAGGGGCGATGCATGGGTAAAGAAAGAGCCCCCTGTTTACTAAAAACAGATGCAAGATTGTGGTATTCAGGAGGAATCTTAGACAGATCAACAGGCTCAGGTGGTTCAATTTGTTTGCTAGAGTGAGAGACAGCAGTCTTTAGACAATTCTGGAGACAGTAATCACTCCACTTCTCTACTCTGCCCTCCACCCAATTAATTGCGGGATTATGTCTCTGCAACCACGGAAATCCTAGAACCAATTGTGGGGAGATAGAGGAGACAACAAAGAACTCACCCCATTCATGGTGGTTACCTGAGGTAATGATGTGAAGGTGGGGCACTTTAAACTTCACCTGAGATATGGTTTGACCAGTAATGCCCGAAACAGAAAGGGGGTGGTTGAGAGACTGAGAAGGTATCTTAAGTTTGTCAACTAGATCCAAGGAAATAAGATTCTGTTCTGCACCAGAATCAATAAAAGCATCCACTGGACACTTTTCTTGGCCAATAATAATAGTGACTGGAAAACACAGACGAGATATAGGGGAAAAAGGGGACATGCTCATCAAAGTCCCCTGACCTATTGACGAGCCCCCTCTTTTTCCCTTCTTAGGGCATCTTGCAACATAATGTCCACCTTGTCCACAATACAAACAAAGACCAGCCCCAAAACGACGTTGTCGCTCTTCAGGAGAGAGACGAGTGTGACCAACCTGCATAGGCTCAGGTTCCACAGATCCCTCCGAAGAGGAAGTGGGTGTATCAAGGTAAGCGGTCCGAGGTGCCATAAAGTGCTGCCACTCTGACTTATGATTCCTCTCTGCTTGTCTCTCTCTTAGGCGGTTGTCAATACGGATTGACAGTTTGATTAAATCATCCAGTCTCGCAGGTTGATCTCTTAAAACCAACTGGTCCTTTATCTGATCTGTAAGGGAATTCACAAAAATACCCTTGAGTGCCGCTTCATCCCAACCCACCTCCTGTGCTGCCACCCGGAAGTCGATGGCGAACTCCGCCAATGCCCTCTTTCCCTGTTTGAGGGTAAGTAACTTCTTAGCAGCTGTCTCCTGTTGGAGTGGTTGATCAAAGACTTCCTTGAAGTGACTGAAAAAAACAGCATAACTCAGAGACTCAATAGGGTTAGTTGTGAGAAAAGCGTGCGCCCAGCGTAAAGCAGATCCTTTTAGGGAGGTAACAATAAAAGTGATCTTGGAAGCAGCAGTCGGAAACAGAGAGGGGGAACGACTAAAAGCCAACTCACATTGGAGAGAAAACCCACCAAAATTATTAGGGTTGCCATCAAAAAGTTCAGACGGACGGAAATCAGGTTCTCGGATTCCGGATGAGTGGGTTGTGGGTGGCTGAGGATTCTCAGAACGAACTGGAGGATTGGAAGGAGCGGGTGAGAGTTTGGTTAATATTTCACTTAAGGCATGTACCATACCACCAAGTTCCGTGAGATGGGCATCTGTCGTCCTTTGTTGTTGTAGCAACTGTTGAAGCATGGTCTCAGTGGATTGGAGGCGTTCCCTCCAGGAGGTCTGTTCATCTTCATCTGATTTGTTTTTCAACATGTCTGCTGGCTGGAACATACTATCATTAATTTACTCAGGTTGTCGAAATATAACCAAATCAGAAGATGACACAGATTCGATGTACAGAATTAGATTGAAATGAGGTTTTATTGTTCCAACTTAGGTAGACCTTGATTAGAGTTGTTAGAAGCCAGAGGATGAGGAAGCCCCAAGGATCCGAGCAGAGAGAGAGTGTTCTGGCGGTGGAAATATTTACAGTGCAGATTTCCTGAAGAAGAGTTCCATATGGCGACAGGCAGGCAGACAGATGGGCAGATCGACAGGAAGGCAGGACAACAAGCGATCAGGCAGGCTGACAGAAGTCCACATAACAGAGACTATGTTCCAGCAACAGACTGTGTCAGCAGCTGTCTTAAAAAGCCATGAGCTCATTAGCTGGATGAGTTGCAGCTGAGAACAATGAAGTGCCAGAACCAGCCAGCAGAGATCTCACAGGAGTAAGCCAACTGGGCTATTTATCCAACTATTTTTGCAGTATAAGATGTAGGAATATCAATGATTTTTACTTGATGGAAGTAGACAAACTAAATGAAAGTTAGTCAATGAAATAATTCAGTCTGCAAAAGAAACAATACCTAAAACCATGGAAACCTAGGCAGCAAGACTACCATGGTGGAATAATGACTGCAGGGATGCCATAAAAACAAGAAATAAATCATTATTCAGGAAACTCAAAAAATGTAATACACAGTAAATTTTTGTCCAATATAAAAAGACACAAGCACTAGTGAGGAAAACCATACAAAATAAAATAGCATATTTTGGAGGCAAGACTGTGTCATGCCCAGCTTGTGTCTATGTTTTGTGCATGTGTTTTTGTTTATTTTACTTAGTCTGGTCTTTTGTTTACCTTATATTGTGTTTATTATGTTAATTGGTCTCACTCCCGCTGTCTCCCTGCCGTCTGTTACACACCTCTTCTTAGTTTCCCCTGATTACCTGATCTTGTTCATTGGTTTTCCCTGCATTTCCTGTTTGTATTTAAGTTCCTTAGTTGCCTTTGTTCCCCACTGTGTCCTGGTAGTGTTTCCTATGTCCTGGCCTGGTTCTGGTTTTCCTGCCTGGTTGCAAGCCAACCACGCGTCTGGTTAAGAGGTTACGCAAAAAATGCCGTTTTGTCAGTCAGGACGCCAAGAGCAACCGCAGAACGCCGTAAGAAACGGTGTTTTTCTGGTTACTGAACGTCGCTTTTTACGCGCGACTGCGTTCAATTTCCTGAGAAAACGCAGGTTTTTTTTCACCACTTTGTGACACTTTTTACGCCGTCTAAATCGGAGTTTTCTCAAATTAAGCAGGGCCCTGTCCACACTCTTCTTATCCAGTTGATTTAAACTCCAGCCACCCAATAAGAGAAGTAGAACTGCAGACCGCACTAATTCATAACAGATCAACTGTGCTGAAAAGAGATCTGATGTTTTTTCTCATAAATATCATATATTCCGCAACACTCAGTGTCAGTATTTGCTTCTGTAATCATCTCAATATTAATTTTAATTTCTTTAAACTTAAAAGCAGAGAAAAAACACAATAACTGTCTGAAACAAGTGAAGACCGACATGAAATTTTGAAAGCGCTTTGTCCCTGTAATACTTTTCTCCTCCACCAGATGGCACTCGCACGGGAGCTAGTCCAATGAAACGCTCGGTGGACATTTGGTGGTAGTAATGTTATTAAATACAGGAAAATAAATCTTGTATAATGTGTTTCCTTTTATTTTTCTATCAACAATTACTAGATTCTTAATCTATGAGTTGCCATGCATTAAGGACTGAAGAAGAACCCAAAAATAGAAATGTTCTTTCTTATTATTTTGTTTTTTGTACAACCCAGAAAAGGTCCTAATAAAACGTTCAATACAACTATCTGGTGTTCAATAACACCAGATAGTTTTTTTATGTTTTATCCTAATATAATCACAAATTCGGTAGTATCTTTTGACCGTTCTTATGGAACGGTCAGGACCCTACAAACCCTAACTGAGTATTTGCGTGCCTCATTCAGGGAGGTCACTTTTATATTACGTGCAAGGGAAAACTATCTTCCTTTGCATGCAATAAAGGAAATTCAAACCTTCTCCCTTAGACTTTAGTTTCTTTTAGACGATTGTACCGTTCTTCCCGGACTGCCACCCTTAAAGTTGCACCGCTTATCTACACGCCTTATGGTTTAATGCATTTGCATCAATAATTCTGAATCATTTCTCTGCCTCCAAGAATTACAAAAACAGCTTACTCAGAACTAAGAACACAGCCAGAGTGTTTTTACAGGAAAAACACTGGAGATAGGAATCTCCTTAACGTTTAGTTTGCGGCCGCTGCTGTGATGTTTTGTCCTTCTGTGGCAACCCTATCCAAGAGTGGTTTTCGCTTCCAGGTTTTCGCTTCCAGGGTACAGCAATTTGTCCGAGCTACCCCAACCTGTTGGTGGTCAGACGCCTCGGAGCTCCTCCGGTCCTTGGTCCCCATGAAGCAATCATACACTCTATCTAAAGACTCTGAAATGAACAACTCTCAAGCAGTTTCTAACTTTTAGCTCCTTTAAACTACATTTAGGCAGAGGAATGATTACAGAGATCAACAATGAGGCTCCCGTCTCGGACCATCGCAGTCTGTTAGAGGATGACGAAGAGCCTCGATAGAAGGTCACATGTAGTTTTATATCTGGCACTCCAATGCAATGGATGTGCACTCCCTCAGTGATTATCAGTAGACTATGTGTCACCATTGTGGTGTCTATCTGTTAGATTGTTAGCGGGTGTCCATACTTAATCTAAGTGTGCTGTAGCTTTCTAATCAATACCAGCTGCTCCACTATCAAACCCAGTGCCCCAGATTCAGGTCGTTCATGACAAACCCTGGGCCATTTATCCTTGTACTGTGTGTTGATGAGCAATCTTATCCTATTCTGACAGAAGGGAAGCATTAGAACTTGGGAACTTAGAACTTAGGAATAACCTTTATTAATATGACTCATAGCTGTTTTTCCCATTTATACTAATAAAATATAAGTTCTAATGTTTGCCACGAAAGGACAACACATCACAGCAGCGGCTGCAAACTAAAAGGTAAGGAAATTCCTATTAAAAGATCTCCAGTGTTTTTCTTGTAAAAACATTCTGGTTGTGTTGTTAGTTCTGAGTGAGCTGTTTTTGTAATTCTTGGAGGCAGAGAAATGGTTCAGAATAACTGTTGCATACGCATTAATAAGTGATAAGACGTGTTAATAAAACGGTTCACTCTTCCAAACTTAGGCTAAAATCTAAGGGTGTAGGTTTGAAGTTCTTTTATTGCATGCAAGGGAAGATAGTTTTCCCTCGCACACAATATAAAAGCAACCCCCTGAATGAGGCACACAAACTCGGTTAGTGTCTGTCGGGTCCAGACCGTCCAGACTTCTTAAAAGTCCTTAAAGCGGCTTACTTCCTTGTGAGTAAAACACGCAGAGATAGATGCGCATCCTCGGCATGGTTTAAAGGTCCAGCTGTTCTCTTAAAGAACGCAAAAACGCAGCCGAGAGGGGGTCTTGAGTTTAAATAGCTCTCTAATTTTTCCATAAGCAAAATTTATAAGTGGCTGGCTCCTTTTTGAATAAATAGCTGTATAAATATAAAAATGTAACGTCAACTGGCCAGTGGGAGTGTGGATGTATGTGAGTTGGAAGTGAGCAGACGGAAGTGACGGGGGACATATTACACTGACGGACTTTGACTGCTACATGCTAAGCTAACAGACCCTAGCTCACTAAATAAACTCTACTGTGAATAAGCTTTGGTGTCTGAGAGATAATAAAATAAGCTCTCATTTGGACCAGGAAACGGTGCTGTACCGCCTGGTTGGCCAGAGTGTGTGAACGTGTGTGTGAAATGAGAGAATGACTTGTTCTCTAGGAGCCATGCTTGGAGACAGGGAGGAGAAATATATTAGCAAGTTTCAACCACAAAGACGCTTTAACAAGTTAAAACAACAGTTTGCTGGAGCTTGTTTGGGTCCCGGAAATAATTGTCGACTCACCAGAAAAGGGTAAGAAATAATTTTTAACCATTAAGTGACACAAAGTGGTACTTGTACTCGTCGTCTTCCGTTTATCCGGGACCGGGTCGTGGGGGCAGCAGACTCAGCAGAGACGCCCAGACGTCCCTCTCCCCAGACACCTCCTCCAGCTCCTCCGGGGATAATAAATAATAAAGAAATACAAGAATAAATAAAAGATGGGTTTTACTTGGTGAAGCTTCCTTCTGGGTCAGCGAGTGAGAGGGAAAACGGGGGGGGGGTTGAAGCGTTGCTGCGCGTCCACACTTACACTCCAAGAGAGCGGTCAGTCCCGTCCTTTGGTCTTCTTGACGAAAAGGAAAAACTAGGATCTGACCATCAGCAGTCGACTAGGGGTGAAACACGATGACTGTTCGTTTCCTCGAACTCCGTGTTTTAGTTACGTGTTAAACTCACGTCTTCGATCGGCAAAGTGAAATTTCTGGCCTTCCTAGTCCAGAAACCTCAGTTATGAATTGTTCGTTGGCCAACGAGAGAGAGAAATAAATGAAGACTCCACGTGGGATCTCTCCTTCTCCATAGGACGCTCCAGTTGCGTGGTAACCTTGTCAAGATTGCCAGCTGAAATCGAGTTTTGAAAATGTCCGCCTTCCTATATAGCGTCTTGTGACGTCAGACTTGGGACGCCCCGTCATAACAGTCGTGATGCTTGACGGGATATGGAGGAGCGGACTGTCCTGGATACAAAATGGCCGCAAGCATCAGGAGGCCGGGTGGCGTCCAGCAATGTGCAAATGGTCCAATATTCAGCAAACAAGTGGTCCAACATTCCCCTAGGTTCAAAGGGTGAGATGAATCGCAGTCTTTGAAGCTACTGGGACCATTCTGTCCTTTGCTGAACAATCAGTGATCCGTGGTGAAGCAGAACAAACCAACTGTCTCTGTGTTCCTCAAAACCTGTGCCTGGGCAGAGTAGAGGTCAGCCTGGGCAGGACTAAACTCTGACTAAACTCATACCTTTCTACGTTGTTCAATGAGAAAATACAGGACAATACATTCATGTCATCATTACATTCCTTGGTCATCAGCTTTGGTAATCCTGAGACAAAATGAAACAATAAAAGATATCGTACATATATATGTATATAAAAAACAAAAACAAAACAAAATCATGGTTCATAGCTTATTCATCCAACTTCTATTAGGCACTGGACCCTGGCTGTGTCATTGGCAAAGGCGGTGCTATGAACCGTGGGGGAATGAATGTGAGGGAATCGATCCTGACCTGTAAACGCTTAACCTGTCTGTATGCGGTGTGTGCCATTCCTGCCATCACAACCCACCCGATTACAAGGAGAACTACCGTAACGGTCATAGTGTGGGTTTCTGTCCATTCTGTTCGCCGGGGGAACTGAGGGAGAGGTGTGAAGCTTAATTCCACAGGGGTGAGGCTGAACTTAATCTGTTTGGTACCTTCCACTATCAGTTGTTTTTCAATACTAGCGTCAATGCTGAAATTATATCCCTTGAAGGCATCCATAATTTCAATTGCTGTATCATATCGATCGAGATTAAGGTGATGAAGGATTATGTCCCCGAGATGTAGAAGTGCACCTTGGGGTACGGAGACGAACATTGTTTGGTTGGGTAATTTTATTCTGGTAACGGTGTCATGCTGATCGTAGGATAGCAAGGCTTCTGTTACTGGTGTGCTTACAAGCCATCGGTTACCCGCACGTTCGACCTTGGTTTCTAACCCTACATCCTTCAGAGTTACCTTTGCCTGACAATTTTGTTCGGGAGCTCCCTCCCTTAAACCACACATGTAATCGGTGACATCTCTAATAAACGGGTTACTCGGGCACACCCAATGGAGGTCCTTGGTTTTGGTGCACAGGTCTAAATTGGGAATCAAATAAAGCTTTGGGTCGGCCTCGTGGTAAGCCAAGAGTGATGGGGTTTTAGTTGTACGTGTGTGTTTTCCTTCCAAAACCCGACATTTAACACTGTTTTAAGCCTGTATACGATTGCTCTTTCGATGATAGGAAGATTGAGCATAAATCCTATCTCTAGGTTATCCGGATTGACAAAAATTGCGATTGCACTGCCTAAGCTATAAGCGGGACTAGGTAAGTGGGTATCCGTCCTTCGGTTAGGCTGTCTACCGATGAACCAACTTCCTTTAATAAGATTTTGCATGAAATCTCTGGCAGCATGTGTGTGTCCATTACATAATTCTTAAACACTTTTGTGAGGTCTGCTGTGCATGCAGAGTGTTATGGAAAATGATCGTGCCACTTACAGTTTAAGACTGTGTCCTAGAAGGTAGTTATATATTTAACTGTTTCTGTTGAAGAAAGTTGTTAGTGATTAGTGCATGTTAGTGTGAGTTTATGAAACATGCACCTATTTAACTGGTCCTATGCACTAGTCTCTCCTTTCCCGGAGATGGAGACCAGCTCTGTTCTTGGGGAGGAGAGTTTGATGTAGGACTTCATCTGGTTCAGCCAAAGTGCAGCAGCTGGGATGATGGTGTCAACCTTTTCTGACAAGCATCCAACCCACTTGATGAAGCTGCATGTCACAGTTAGGAGGAATTTGTTACCTCCTGTTAATTTTGGAGCTGGTTCGACCCAGTTGGTCTGAAGGTTGAACCTAGGTAATGTAACCCCCCTTCGCTGAAGCGGAGGTTGACTGGTTGGCTGGGATGGCTGAAACTGGCGGCAGGTTAAACATCCTTTGATGTAGACCTGGGTGTCGTGAGACCTTGGAGGCCAGTGCGCCATCTGTTGGAGGGTGTGGAGTGTGGCTTTGTAGCTCCTATGGCACCCTGAGGGAGAGTAATGGGCGTAGGATAATGTGACCCCCCTTTGGTCTGTTGTAGCCATGCTGAAAGCATGGGAGAGCTGTTTGATGCCAATCTGCACACTGGAGGTGCACACTCTGGCTGTCTTAAAGAGAGGGCGTAGCCCGTCTGCTAAAAGGAGTGTGTGGCTGTGTTGTGCCTCAGTTAAAAGGGGGTCTTCTTGACACATGCGGTCATACAGCTCTCTACCAGTTGATAATTTCTCTAGCCAGAAAGCTAGACGCACTTCTGGTATGAACATGGTTCCCAGGTGTACATCTTCCACCACTTTGGGGTTGTGAGGTTTCACACCTGGGTTCTTTAAAGAGTGAGGAAATGATGCATGAGTGCATCTGGGAGGAGTTTTCTGGGTTGCTGGGTGCAGCTGTGTCCCAGAGGTGCTCATCACTGGCTCTGACGAGGGCCTGAGAGGCTCTTTGGGCTCCTCTAAGCTGGTGACCTGATTGGTCACAACGGATCGTTCGCTGCTTGCACCCAGTGGGTTTGGCATCTCCACCCAGCTGGTGATGCTTACATCACAAGCTTCAGCCTGAAATGGTTTACTGAGGGAGAGCATGGCTCTACTCACCTCCTCAAACGAGACCGAGAACATCAGGCTGATCTCTGATCCTGTTTTAAAATGGAACCTCAGTTTGATGTGTCCTCCTATACTAGTGAGATAGTATAGGTAACCTATATGTTCATTATGGTTCAGTTTACCTAAGAACCTTGGAGCAATGGTTTGTGGTGTTTCTCCTGGAGAAGTCCCAAGGGGTTCTTTGAGTTTCCCAGGTTTGTCTCTCCATCTGATCAGGTAGCCTCTGATGGCTGTGGAGACTGGGTCCACGCCTAGTCGTGCTGCTGGGGGTTTTGGATCCGGTTTCACCGGATGGTCAGCTGCCTCTAATGATGGTGGAGGTTGGGTGCATGCCTGGCGCACTGCTTCTGTCAGAATCTTGCGGAAGGCATCCTCCATCTCTTTCCTCGGGTTCCATCCTGCATGTTGACTCCAACCTTTACTGGTAGGCTTACCTTTGGGCCTCACATGATGGTCAGGTCGTCTGTTCGACCGGAAGCGGTCCCGCAACTTTGACTGTGGTTGGTAGTCAGTACCACCCCCCCGGTCCAGCTGACCAAACATAAGTTGTTCCTTTAACCTGTTCTTAACATGGATTCTGTTTGAAGGCATTTCTCTGCCTTCTAACGCACCACTGTCTTCTTCTGTGTGGACCTGTAAAACTCTAACTTCACCTTCTGATCCATTAGTAGGGCTTGCACTTGTTTCCCACGCCATCTGAATGTGTTTACGGATCTCTTGCATGGTGAGGGTTTTTGTTTTACAGTACATAGCAATGTCGTAACGTGCGCTTTCATGAAGGTTGTGGAGGGACAGAGATTTAAAAGCATGTTCCTCCTCTATGCCAGGAGCATTACCACCTTGGAAGTAAGCGGCTCTCAGGCGCTGGTCATACTCTCTAGGTGCTTCGCTTTTATTTTGCTGGATAACGAAAGCACCAAGTGTTGTAGAGGCCCGGTCCGTGTACACAGAATATTCTTCCCTTAAAGCTTCGCAGAGGGTTGAATAATGGTCTCGGACTGCAGAGGGCAGGCTCTCCATGAAAACATGGACGCTCCTGGATGTTGTCTTCCAGATGAGCTTCAATTTTTCTTGTGCTGATGGGCAGCACAGGTCTAAAAGGCAGCGTTCAACTTCCCTAAGATAATCATCAATGTTTGATTCCTCATTATTAGGGTCAAAACGCTCTATGCCTTGGGTAAGAGACTCAAGTTGGCGTGTGCACGATCCACTCTCAGGGATTGGTGCTGGCCCATCTGAGTCATCAACTGAAGGTTCACTCCTGCTGCATTCCCCATGTGTAAGGGCATCACGCTTCACCCTTGGGGGAGGCACTGGAGGCTGCGGTTGAGGGCGGTATGAACCACCTGAGTCCCCGTCGCCTGTCATGTCGCCTTGGCGGACGTGAGGGATTGCAGAGCTGGGTCCTGCAAATCAAGTTTGAAGGTTGCTCGCCCCTAAAACCTGAACCATTTACTTCTAGTGAGTCCACCGCCAGGTATTGTTCATGGCTGTCTACTACAGTGGGGTGGGACACCGCACCATTGAATGTAATCTGCCTGCTCATACCTGTTCTGGGTTCTGTGGAGGTGTTGGCAAAACCACAAGCTTGGGAAGGTTGTCTCTGGAGAGCAGCTTCTACGTTTTCTAGCTCTGAGTGGAAGGTTCTCTCAGGGTGTTGCACGTGTGGCTCAGCTTCAGAGATTTCAACCTGTGAGACAGGATTTATCTCCACCCCCCAGTCCTCTGGGGATGGGGGTGTGTCCTGGCTACACTCAGCTACCTCCAACCTTCTGGCTGCTTCCAACCTCTCTTCCACTTCTAACAGTTCACACCTAGTTGCCTCTGCTGTCTGCAAAGTATTATTCAGCATAAACTGTAATTTAAAACGCTGTTCAACTTCTAACCTGACCCTTCGCTGATATAAAAGAGTGAGCTGTCTAACACATCTGAGACCCGTCTGTCCTTCGGTGGGTTTTTAATGACTTGGAGCAACTCCTGAATCCTGGCTTCACATTGCTCAATGCCATACTCATTGAGGCCTTTACGCTCCTCGGGGGACAACAGAATCAATGACCCAATCACCTCTTGTGCCTGCATTCCTATGGGGTCCTGCACCATGCACACATCTCCAGCTGCAGTCTGGGATATTCCCTCCATCTTTGGCCCAAAATGCACAATGCAAACACACAAACTGTTTATTTATGAACCACCACTAAAAGAAATTATCAGCAATGCAACAGGCTAGGCTGTTCAGTGATTCAAGGATTGCTAAAATTAATTAGCCGCACACAACAGGCTAAGCTGTTCAGTGATTAAAGGATTGCTAAAATTAATTAGCCGCACACAACAGGCTAAGCTATTCAGCCTGCTGCCTGATTTATACCTGTATCTTCCAGGTGTATGGGTTTGCTTAAAATGGGCACACAGGTTTGACCGTTCAAACTGTGGCTTACCCAAGTCTATGCTTTAATGGGGTTAATCAAGCAAACACGCTGTAATGGAAATTCTTGCAGTAAGCATTTCACAGTGTATAACCTTTTTTTACTCCTCAGAACATCTGTGTTAGAGGAAGAAGCTGTAAAAGCCATTATCAGAAGTTTGATGGTTCAGACCCATCTTTAGGACAATGTCAGGAAGGGCAGTTAGGTCTGTTCCTAGATAACCTTGTCACTGTTGAACTGAAGAGGGGTTGGGGTCATGAACATGGACTCTTTGCAGTTGAGATAACATTGTCTTGTTCTGGTATAAATACTGTGTGAAAATAGCGTTCGGGGCTCTGTTCAACTGACTTGCTTGGTGACAGAGTCATTCAAACGCTGAATGCCTTTGAATAAAACTTATAAAGACAAAGTCCGGATTTTCTCTTGTTATGAGTCAACTTCTACCCACTTTGATAAGAAAATTCCACAACAATTTTAGCATCAAGAACAGGATCTGACGTGCCAGAGGAGACCGCAGGAGGGGACACGGACGCCTGGCCAGCCTGGAGACGTTGTCCTCAGTCCACCTCCATATTACGGCAGTGGAGTCCGGGTGTCCGCCTGCGGCTTCTGGCTGATTAGATCCGAACAATTTGTTGTCAAATATATCTGGGTGAGAAGTTGCTCTGTATGATATAATGTATATTATTATTTTTATTACACATTAACCATCATCTCCTAACTAATTAATTAGGTTCCAGAGTTGCGAGAGGGAGGACATCAGCTGAGGGCCCAGTTACCCTGCAAAGGAATGGCAGGGAGGTTCTTATTGGTAACAATGGGATAAAGCAGAACACAGGGTTTTGCGGGTGGTTTTTAGCAATTTTCTACACCTCATAAAGGAGAAAAGCCAGTGGGCAGACGTGCCACTGAACAGGTAAAAATAATGGTTCTGGAACCTTGAGGCATCAGGGGTGTCTCCTTCTTCATACTCTGATTTATAAAATAATGACAGGAAAAAGTGGGGATGATTGTGTTAAATGTGCTTTAATTTGGAAGATAAGTTTGGTTTTTCACAGCGTGGACGTTTGAGTGTAAATAAGTTAAATAGTTTAAATAGTTTCAAGTAAAACAGTTGATGGAAAAATAAAAAAAAACATCAGAAAAGATTAAAAAGCACAGAGTGCATCAATTAAGGGGTTAAAGAGTTAAAACTTTCCTGAAGGAAGTTTCGTTTGTCTTAAATATTGCGATCAGTCAGAAAAGAAGGTAAAAGTGAAAAGGGACATTAGAGATGCGAAAACAAAGTTGTTTTAGAAAGGAGTATAGTTCATGTTGTGGAAGGAAGTGACAGGCAGGGGGACAACTGACTGACTGACTGATAATATTTCTGTGTGGAAAATCTGAACCTATACTAAACTTTTCTTTTGCCTCTCTCACACACAAATACACACATATATGGGATTTGAGTTCAACATCTGCGTTTTTGAGTCTGGATTTTAGAAACCTGCCCTTCTCCATGGTTACTCCGCCAGAGACGCTTCTCCAGCACGGCCTGAAAGAGAGAGATCTGCCTTCCTGCATGTTGAATATCGCAGTGTGACTTTCTACAAGGAAAAAAAAACGAAACTCAGAAGAAGTCTGGACCCACTGAGATGGACAACGATCCACGCTGTTTGCAAGAGCCAGAAGAGCGATACACTGGATTTATATTGAAAGCATCTTATGCGGGCAGAAGAGAAACCGGAGCAAAGTTTCTTCTTTCTCCCTCCTGGAGAAGTTAAAATGGACAAAGAATGATTGAATATCTCACCAACAGACCTGGGAAGGGACTGGTTATTTTTTTTTTTTTTTGGACTGATAGAGGACTGTGTGCCTGACAGTCTGACTCTGGAGCGATTTAGAAACTGATGGGGGTAACGTACAAACACACACACATTTGCATAAATCTTTTCCTATTTTCTGCAACGAAGAACGCTTATTAACCGCTGCTCATGTGACACTCTTGCTTGATGTTGACAGATATAGCGGGTTAAAATATTATTTTAGGGTTAGAAAAGTATCCTTAAAAGGGTGATAACTTAACTCATTTGATACTTTCCAGTTAATTCTTTTAGAGAAACAAGTTCGCTTTCGTCGTGGAATATTCTGGGTCAATTATTATAGTTATTAAAAGTTATTAAAAGCAGAGGAAGTTACAACATCTCCAAAACTCAGCAATAACTAAGTGTTTCTATGTTATTCTCAGGACAGATCTCATGAAGGAGCATTTTTATACAACCCAGCGCTTGCGTAAAACCTGATGGGTTTCTCCTTCAGGTATAATTTCCTGTTGTCAGATTTTGTATTCCATAAATCTAATGGGTAGAGATGTCATTAAAACAGGCTTAGTTCTACTGCAGATGGTCTTCATACAGTACTTACAGTTTGGTGCAGTTTTTGACCGCAAGTGTTAACTGACGCTTATGGAAAGTACAAATTCATTGTTTTTCACAGCAGCTGCTGGAAAGAGGTTATATTAGGTTTTTCTTCCCTCTTCTGATTCATGCAGCGTGTTGATTTACACTGTACCTTATATCAGGTCCTGAAAAAAAAACTATGAAAGGCTTGGTTCAGCAGTTTCTTTTTTCTCCCTTTGGGGAAGGAAAGGAAACCTAATCAGTTCTGTGTTGCATAGGAATATTAAAACACTTGTTGTTTTCTAAGATATCACTGGCTAAAACTTTTAAAACTTTTGAGAGTAATTGGTTTTGTTAAACACATTTCCCTTGGTAAAACAAACCTTTAAAATGAGAATGAAAAATGGGGTTATTTAGAAAGAATCTGATTGGACAGTGGTACCACACAAAAATTAAACTAATCTCATGTTTCCTAAAAGACTCTGCATGAAAAGGCCTTCAGAACCGTGGAGTTATTTTCCACCACAGTACCAAGTTTTTTAAGCATGTTTTTTCTTTATTTTAAAACAGATCTGGTTTTTGTTTTGTTTTTGGCTTTTTAGTATAATGTTGTCTGAAGCTTCTTATGAACTGGGTTAGAAGCAAATATGATCTGCGGTAAATTAGGAGCTGTGAACTAATAATTTTAAATCTGATTATTGTCCAAGCAGAAACAATATATTTAGCCAATCCTTCAATCTCTGCAGAAAGTTAACACCATTGTTCAATGCAGTAGTACTCAACTTGTGGTTCCTGGACTCCTGAAGCCCGTAAGCCATAGATTTTGGGTCCATAAAATTATAATATTTAATTAAAGGTAGACCGATTACCTATTAAAATAGATCTAAGCCAATGATGAGTTCCAGTCATTTGGTGGCTTTGAAATGCAATAATACTAAACATTTCTACTCTGGGGAACACAGATTGGGGCTGAAGAGTTTTGTTTTGGAGCCAAGGTTAGGATTTTTATAACGGAATCAAGACAAGTAAAATCCTTTATTTTAGGAAAAGAAAAGAAATAAAGGCCCTCTTAACAGTAAGAGGATGGTTGGCTCAAACTCAAGTCTCCTTGTTTGATTTCTTAGGGTTTAAAGATTAAAGGAATACATAGGAGTACAAAGGTACACAAGGTGATTTCAGGTTACTAAGAGATAAAATATTGGAACATTTATCAGCATTTGGATTGTAAAAGAGGGGTTCTAGTAATAAGTTCTCCCCAACTCTCAAAATTTAAATAGCCCAAATTAAAGAAAATGAGAAAAAGTCCAGTTTGGAGACAAGCTTCTTATCTTAATTTCTGATTCAGTCAAACACTGCAGTTTTGTTTAGTTTGGGTATAACATGAAAATGCCAACGCTGACTTTTTTAATTTCCCCTCGGGGATCAATAAAGTATCTTTGAATTTGAATTGAATTAAATTAAAAATACTTCTTTGCATTTAACTTGAAATTCTGCAATGCAGCTGCGATCAAATTGAGTCAAACAAAAAGTGAATTATAACAATAACTCTCAGGATTGTAGTTATTATTACAGAGTTACAGTACAAAGAATTAGCAAAAGGTTTCAGCATCAGTAAATTTGGATTCATATAAGAGAAAACTGTTGCTGTGCTTCTAAATACTTTGAGATATCTTTGGACTATGTGCACTCATTTTTAAAAAAAGGATCCTGACGATTGTCATAACAAAATTGATCAATTATAGCATTAAAAGATATGGCTGAGAAAACATATTCTGAAAAGAGATTGTTAAAAATGTCTTTGAATTCTTGTAGCTTCAAATTTGGCCATTTGTCTGTCTTTGATGTTTTGTCTTTGTTTTGTTGGAATGAATGTTTGATTATATGTTGCATGAAACAATAATCCATGTTTAGAATAATGTTTCTAAATCCCAGATTGATTAAACTTTGAGTTTTCAGGAGAGTTAAGAAGCAGCTTGTTTCTGAGGTAGGTGCATGTTAATAGCTTTGCAGTTTAAGTTATACTAATGTGGGATGGGATGAAGAAACTGTGGGTCCGCCCATAGGCTGTCAATCAAAGGTTAGTTCTGCCTGACTCCGCCCACCTACCAGGTTGGTTCATGCCTTTGTTGTCATGGTGACGCTCAGCACCTCCCTTCCTGAGTTTTAACACTGTTTAAGAGACAATAGAATCAAAATTCTTGTAGTGATTGTTGCCTTAAAAACATGTTTTGTTTTTGTTTGTTTTTTTGTATAATGATTAAGGATATAGCATGACTTTTAGATTTATGTGTTTTATTATTAAAAGGTTAATGAAATAGTTTAAACTAGTTTGAAGAATTAGTTTTGCATGCAGAATCATTGGTGATTTATTAGATTGAAAGTTTCCCTGGTACCATTAAGCTAGCTGACAGTTCAAGATATGCAAAAATAAGGAATATATATTTTTGATAAAGAATCAGAGTCATGACTATACTTGAGGGGAATTATTTATTAAATTCAAATTTGTAGGGTTTATGCATCTGAACTACATTAGATGTCCATTAATCTAATATTCATCTTTGTACAAGAAGTGAGACATTGATGAACTGAATAACTAAAGTTTGTGTTTGGTTGTTAATGAAACTGAATTGCAGGTAAAAACATCTGGATTTTCTTTATGTTGCTTTCGTTAAATTCATAGTGACACATAGTTATGTCAGAATTCATTTCTTTGGTTTTATGTAATGTGATCTTGGTTATTAGAACATTTTTGTACAAACTTTTGCTGGATTGTCGCATGGGTTGGACCCTGCGCCAGAAGAGAGGAATGTCAGAATAAAGTAACATGGGGTTCCAAAAGTTTTAGCACTCATGGGAAAAAGGGTAGCTCATACCTCCAGTGAGGACTTAGTGACAATGCGAGAGAGACGTTGTAATTTGTTTATGTAAATGGTGCATAGCTCCCTAAGACCACATTCTGAAAACCTCTCTGAAATTATGGTGTTGATTTTTGTGAAATTTAATATCTCCACAGATTAGACCATTTTTGAAATTCTTTTTGGGTTTTCTGAAACTATGAAATGTTGACCTGTAATCAGACTTTCCACAAACATCAGGTCACATTTTTGATATTCAGAATATTTAGTTGATGGTCATTGCTAGTATATCAGGTGAAGTCAGAAGATCAATTCTTTGGATTTTGTTGGATGTTTTGATGAAGATCATGTAGTTAAGCACTTAGGTTTGAGAATGGGACTTTGAATAGAAAATTAGCCAAGTGTTGTGAAGGCTCTACCTATTGTTCTCACTTACTGGTCCTTCTCAAAATATTAGCATATTGTGATAAAGTTCATTATTTTCCATAATGTCATGATGAAAATTTAACATTCATATATTTTAGATTCATTGCACACTAACTGAAATATTTCAGGTCTTTTGTTGTCTTAATATGGATGATTTTGGCATACAGCTCATGAAAACCCAAAATTCCTATCTCACAAAATTAGCATATCATTAAAAGGGTCTCTAAACGAGCTATGAACCTAATCATCTGAATCAAAGAGTTAACTCTAAACACCTGCAAAAGATTCCTGAGGCCTTTAAAACTCCCAGCCTGGTTTATCACTCAAAACCCCAATCATGGGTAAGACTGCCGACCTGACTGCTGTCCAGAAGGCCACTATTGACACCCTCAAGCAAGAGGGTAAGACACAGAAAGAAATTTCTGAACGAATAGGCTGTTCCCAGAGTGCTGTATCAAGGCACCTCAGTGGGAAGTCTGTGGGAAGGAAAAAGTGTGGCAGAAAACGCTGCACAACGAGAAGAGGTGACCGGACCCTGAGGAAGATTTTGGAGGAGGGCCGATTCCAGACCTTGGGGGACCTGCGGAAGCAGTGGACTGAGTCTGGAGTAGAAACATCCAGAGCCACCGTGCACAGGCGTGTGCAGGAAATGGGCTACAGGTGCCGCATTCCCCAGACCTGGGCTACAGAGAAGCAGCACTGGACTGTTGCTCAGTGGTTCAAAGTACTTTTTTCAGATTAAAGCAAATTCTGCATGTCATTCGGAAATCAAGGTGCCAGAGTCTGGAGGAAGACTGGGGAGAAGGAAATGCCAAAATGCCAGAAGTCCAGTGTCAAGTACCCACAGTCAGTGATGGTCTGGGGTGCCGTGTCAGCTGCTGGTGTTGGTCCACTGTGTTTTATCAAGGGCAGGGTCAATGCAGCTAGCTATCAGGAGATTTTGGAGCACTTCATGCTTCCATCTGCTGAAAAGCTTTAAGGAGATGAAGATTTCATTTTTCAGCACGACCTGGCACCTGCTCACAGTGCCAAAACCACTGGTAAATGGTTTACTGACCATGGTATCACTGTGCTCAATTGGCCTGCCAACTCTCCTGACCTGAACCCCATAGAGAATCTGTGGGATATTGTGAAGAGAACGTTGAGAGACTCAAGACTCAACACTCTGGATGAGCTAAAGGCCGCTATCGAAGCATGCTGGGCCTCCATAAGACCTCAGCAGTGCCACAGGCTGATTGCCTCCATGCCACGCCGCACTGAAGCAGTCATTTCTGCCAAAGGATTCCCGACCAAGTATTGAGTGCATAACTGTACATGATTATTTGAAGGTTGACGTTTTTTGTATTAAAAACACTTTCTTTTATTGGTCGGATGAAATATGCTAATTTTGTGAGATAGGAATTTTGGGTTTTCATGAGCTGTATGCCAAAATCATCCGTATTAAGACAATAAAAGACCTGAAATATTTCAGTTAGTGTGCAATGAATCTAAAATATATGAATGTTAAATTTTCATCATGACATTATGGAAAATAATGAACTTTATCACAATATGCTAATATTTTGAGAAGGACCTGTATATGAGATTGAGACAAAGGGCACAGGCTAATCTCAGTCCTTTTGAAGTGCTGTGTGGCAGGTCTCCTAATTTGGACATGGGAATATTGCCAGGATCTTTTTCTTCCACATCTTTGTGTGAAGATAGGATGTTGTTTTACTGTCAAAACCTGTCCACTGTGTTTTCTCAAGTTTCACAGATGGTGAAGGATGCATTACCAGAAACAGCCACTTCCACCCTCCAGTCCTTTATTCCTGGCGACTGGATTCTGCTCAGAGAATTTAGGAGAAAACACAGGAAGTCCAGGGCTGGAATGACCCATATCAGATCCTACTAGACACCCAGGAAAGCTGCAGGAAAGCTCCAGCTCCTCCAGCTTCATCTGGCTTCCAGGACACAAGTCATCTTCTAACTGGATCATCCACGGCCGAAAGGTGTGAGGACAGCGGACCACCACAAGACAAAGAACTGTAAGCTGATCACTGGCGAGTGATTGAAGAAGTGGTTGAAGAACACTGTTCTTACAAGGGCACAATAATCCCTTGGGCAGTGCAACGTTATTTCAGAATCTACTTCAGGCCATCGCATTGCCTGAAAGTTAGAAATCATAAGGTCATTTGCCTCACTGCACACACACCACAGTGAGAGATTCTTTTCTCCCACTTTGACAGCAAGACTGACTCTGTGGAGGAAATCTCGGATGCTTTTATCTAACTTTTATGTTTATTGCTTGATATTTAGCATTATGGTATTATTACAAATTTGAATGTGTTCATTTCCACCGTTGCTTAGTTGGACTATGGAAGCCTAACTTCCAGCAGGTTAGAGTTCCTGTTTCTAAATATATTTCTAGAGGAGCTTCCTATGACCGCCCACCTGTACCAGACTGGTAACAGGGCAGCTTGAAGCGCAGAAGCCACTCAGGAGAGTCAGCAGGATTTTTGTTTTTTTTAAAGTTGCTTATAATTTGTTTTCTTTGAGAAAAAACTGTTTGCTTTCAGTACCAGAAGAAAGGACATTCCACTTCAAGGTCACGATGCAGTTAAATGGAAGGTGGTCTGTTCTGATGCTAATGATTGTTATTGCAAGTATTTTTATAACTCTTGTGTTCATTTTGGGAAAGGTACAGCAAAGACAATGTGTGGTTAATCTGACTAATAATACTCATCAGCGGATTCGAAGAGAGATTCATCACTTTTCTGACTACTATGATCATACTGATAATGTTTGGTGGTAACTGATGCATCAAAACTGTGAGGAATTATACTGTACGGGAAAGCAGAAATGCTTGTAGATTTTCTAGTGAGATTAATTTAACATGTGCGTCTACAGGAACTCTTTATAGAATTCGGGGTATTAGAAATCCAATTAAAGGTCCAGATATTTGTATTACACAGGAGGAAAGTACACCTTATTTCCTTGGGAAGACAGTAGGTTGCGAACCTATTATATCTGTTTTATGTGCTTTAATCAACAGACATAAATTTGAGTCATGTCCTATCAGAACTGATCCTTATACTATTTCAGAATCTTTGGCTCCAGATCCTTTTGTGTTAACTTTTAATCTTACTGCTTTATCTGAGGAAGGTTTCACTGTTCTAACTACGGAGCAGCAGGCTATAAGAACTATGAGTTTGCAAACTAGAATGGCTTTGGATTATCTGTTAGCTGAGAGGGGTGATGGTTCTGAAGAATTTTCCTTTAGTTGTGATTATCTGGTAATCAGAAGAAAGGAATGTAATGGAAATTCTTGCAGTAAGCATTTCACAGTGTATAACCTTTTTTTACTCCTCAGAACATCTGTGTTAGAGGAAGAAGCTGTAAAAGCCATTATCAGAAGTTTGATGGTTCAGACCCATCTTTAGGACAATGTCAGGAAGGGCAGTTAGGTCTGTTCCTAGATAACCTTGTCACTGTTGAACTGAAGAGGGGTTGGGGTCATGAACATGGACTCTTTGCAGTTGAGATAACATTGTCTTGTTCTGGTATAAATACTGTGTGAAAATAGCGTTCGGGGCTCTGTTCAACTGACTTGCTTGGTGACAGAGTCATTCAAACGCTGAATGCCTTTGAATAAAACTTATAAAGACAAAGTCCGGATTTTCTCTTGTCATGAGTCAACTTCTACCCACTTTGATAAGAAAATTCCACAACAACACACACAAAAAAAAAAAAGGGGAAGAAGGGAAAGAATTTTGAAATAACCCAGAAACCAAGTTCAAAATAAAATTTAAAAAATGGGAAAACGAAACTAAACATTCAATGCTGTTCTTAGCTTTAAATAAGTGTTAGTGTTCTCTAATATGAATCACCTACCTTCCTGTTAGACAACTAAGTTAGTTTCATGGGTCAGATCAAAACATGCTTCACACAATAAAACCCAGCTCCGACTGTACTCAGTGATGTCCTGATCATAAAACTTCCCCCCAACTCCTGAGCACAAAGGATTCTAACTTTTGGCGCCAAGCTAGCACAGTGAGGTTGAAGAAAAAGGAAAATGGTAAAATTCACCACGAGTCCAGTCCAGTCTTGGGTTGCGTTGACTCTCAGATGGTGAAAACACAAGCAGATCTGGGAACGCGGCGGCTCCAGATATCAACAAAACACATCAAAGTTTCAATAAGCAAGGTTACATGCACATATCATTCAGAACACATGAGATCCTAACCAGTGATTCTGATCACTCTACACCTCTGACCCTGCCCAGGCCTTCTAATAAAGAAATACAAGAGTAAATAAAAGATGGGTCTTACTTGGTGAAGCTTCCTTCTGGGTCAGCGAGTGAGAGGGAAAACGGGAGGGGTTGAAGCGTTGTTGCGCGTCCGCACTTACACTCCAAGAGAGCGGTCAGTCCCGTCCTTTGGTCTTCTTGACGAAAAGGAAAAACTAGGATCTGACCATCAGCAGTCAAAATAAATGAAGACTCCACGGGGGATCTCTCCTTCTCCATAGGACGCTCCAGTTGAGTGGTAATCTTGTCAAGATTGCCAGCTGAAATCGAGTTTTGAAAATGTCCGCCTTCCTATATAGCGTCTTGTGACGTCAGACTTGGGACGCCCCGTCATAACAGTCGTGATGCTTGATGGGATATGGAGGAGTGGACTGTCCTGGATACAAAATGGCCACAAGCATCAGGAGGCCTGGTGGCGTTCATCAATGTGCAAATGTTCGAATATTCAGCAAACAAGTGGTCCAACAGGGGGGAGCCCAAGGCGTTCCCAGGCCAGTTGAGAGACATAGTCCCTCCAGCGTGTCCTGGGCCATCCCCTGGGCCTCCTCCCGGTGGGACGTGCCTGGAACACCTCCCGAAGAAGGCGTCCAGGAGGCATCCGGTATAGATGCCCGAGCCACCTCAAATGGCTCCTCTCCATGTGGAGAAGCAGTGGCTCTACTCCGAGCCCCTCCCAGATGGCCGAGCTCCTCACCCTATCTCTAAGGGAGTGCCCGGCCACCCTACGGAGGAAGCTCATTTCAGACGCTTGTATCCGGGATCTTGTTCTTTCGGTCATGACCCAAAGTTCATGGCCATAGGTGAGGGTAGGAACGTAGACCGACCGGCCGGGACAAAAACCACACTGCTCCTCCTGAAGCCGAGGTTCGACTATCGGCCGGACTCTCCTCTCCAATACCCTGGCGTAGGCCTTACCAAGGAGGCTGAGGAGTGTGATCCCCCTGTAGTTGGAACACACCTTCCGGTCACCCTTCTTATGAAGGGGGACCACTACCCCAGTCTGACAGTCCAGAGGCACTGTCCCTGACCGCCACGCAATGTTGAAGAGGCGTGTCAACCATGACAGCCCAACAACATCCAGAGATTTGAGGTACTCAGGGCGGATCTAATCCACCCCCGAAGCCTTGCTACCGCAGAGCTTTTTAACCACCTCGGTGACTTCAGCCTGGGTGATGAAAGAATCCAACCCCGAGTCCCCAGCCTCTGTTTCCACCACGGAATGCGTGATTGAGGAGATCCTCGAAATACTCCTTCCACCGCCCGATAATGTCCTCAGTCGAGGTCAGCAGCCTCCCACCCCCACTATAAACAGTGTTGGCGAAGCATTGCTTCCCCCTCCTGAGGCGCCGGACGTTTTGCCACGTTTTGCCAGAATCGCTTCGAGGCCAACCGGTAGTCCTTCTCCATGGCCTCGCCGAACTCCTCCCAGGCCCGAGTTTTTGCCTCTGCCACAGCCTGGGCCGCAGCACGCTTGGCCTCACGGTACCCGTCAGCCGCCTCAGGAGTCCCACAAGCCAACCACAGCCGATAAGACTCCTTCTTCAGCTTGACAGCATCCCTTACTGCCCACTACCGCTCGGCCCGTAGGCCGAGACGACAGTCAGAAACCTATCCCCAACCCAAAGGCGCAGGGATACGACCTTCTCATCCACTGGGGTAAACCCCAACACGAGACGGCTGAGCTGGGGGGCAACAAGCAAACCCACACCAGCCTGCCGCCTCTCCCTGTGGGCCACTCCAGAGTAGAAGAGAGTCCAACCCCTCTCAAGGAGATGGGTTCCAGAGCACACGCTGTGCGTAGAGGCGAGCCCGACTATTTCTAGTCAATATCTCTCGACCTCCCGCACAAGCTCAGGCTCCTTCCCCCCCAGCGAGGTGACATTCCACGTCCCTAGAGCCAGCCTAAGCATCTGGGGATCGGGCCGCTGAGGTCTCCACCTTCGTCCGCCACCTTCGTCCGCCACCTTCGTCCGCCATCAATCCTCTTTGCACCGCTCCCTCACGGTTCCCCCTGCAGGTGGTGGGCACACTGGGGGATGGCCTCGCGTCTCTTGTTCGGGCTTGGCCCGGCCAGGTCCCGCGAGGAGTAACCCGGCCACCAGGCGCTCTCCTGCGAGTCCCAACCCCTAGGCCTGGCTCCAGGGTGGGACCCCGGCTCCGCTGTACCGGGCGACGTCACATGCCTCGATATTTTTGTCCTCATGCGGGATTCTTGAACTGCTCTTTGTCTGACCCATCACCTAGAGCCTGTTTGCCATGGGAGATCCTACCAGGGGCATTTAGGCCCCAGACAACATAGCTTCTAGGATCATTTGAGCACTCAAACCCCTCCACCACGTTAAGGTGGCAGTTCAAGGAGGGACACAAAGTGGTTTCACTCTAAAATGCTGTATTTACAGGGTAATCGAACTTTTTATGTGGCCAATGTCTGTCCATTTTGTCTGTCTGTTTTTGTGAAATGAATGTTTGTTTCATGTTATGTAAAAATGAGGGTATATGTTGCAGGATACATTTAATTTAAATTGTTTTCTGATATGAAACTTATTGGAATTTTGAGTTTTTAGGTCTGGAGAAGCAGTCCTGGCCATGGACGCCTGCTTGAAAGGTAAAAACATTTTAAACTGTCTGACGCTCAGTGTTATTTATTAAATAAGGTATCACAATAATAATTGGAGGCCACAAGAACAGGTCTGATCCAACAGTACCATAATAATTTTAGGTCAGTTCTTTATGATAACATGAAAGGAAGTGCCAGAAAGGGACAATCTCTCCCCTCAAAACATGATTTTAATAGATGGTTTGACAAGGTACAAGGCAGCAAAAAATGAGACATTCTGGTCTCAGAGGGTGTTAATATGGCAGGGAGGAAAATATGCAATGTTTGATAAACCTGACACCACACATACAGAACCACACACTGACAGGAAGAAGGAAGTAGCTGAAAAGCCACCACCACCCTATGCACCTCCCCCGCCGTCTGCTCAGCCTCCTTCCCCTCCTACATCTCCTCCCACAGGGCTGTACCCTGTACTTGACGTCAAAGAAGGGCATGTAACTGTTCGTGGGTTGTCCAGCCCACAGGCTGCTCTCACCTCTTGTCCCGCCCCTACAGCTCCACAAAAAAAACAAAAGGACTTAATTTCTTTCTCATCTGAATCACAAGACTCTCTGTCTGTAACTGACCCAGCTTGCTCTGAAGCACTCTCTGTTGGCTCTTATACTCCAGTAAAACCAGATGAGTTTAAGCTAAGAAGATTGCGAGAAATCTTGGATGGTGTAACAATTCCCATCCCAACTTTAACTCCATCTCAGCACCATCCCTCACCCCGTTTACCCTGCACAGATTATTCACCCCAACGCATGACCATGGCAACACTTGCCCCATCTAAGCAAGTAGGCTCAGTGACTGTTGCTGTGTGTGGTGACTGGCGGCCTGATGCCACACTTCCACCACAGACATCTACTCCTTGGGCTTCACCCACCCCTAGTGCAGAATGTGAAGCCCAGGAAAATGATGAAGCCGTCTCAAACCTACATGAACCACCAGAAGACACACCTGAGCGCAGTGCCCCCCAACCAGAAACTCAAATCATGCAACCACGCCTCCTCTGCAAGGTGGCATCAAGAGGGGAGCCTGGGTTCTATAAAAACCAGATGCCCCTGTTCCATCAGCCTGGAACTGGGGGCCAGCACAAATATAAGCCTTTTTCCCTGGGGGATCTTACCACACTCTGCGACAAGCTCCCACCCATAACTGAGGGGGCTTCTATTTGGTTACAAACTTTAGATTCCCTGACGGCAGGCAGCACTTTGGCTCTAGGTGACTACAGCGCGATTGAAGCACGTTGCATGAAACCACACACCTGTAGAGAGGTTGAAACTACAGCTCACACCACCTTCGCCCTAGATTCAGACCCTTTCACTCGATATTCCCAGTGGATAGGGGACACGCTAAGGGACCTATACCCTGTAACCAGGGGATGCGCTATCCCTAAATTTGAATGGAATCCAAACACCAATCCAAGAGAATATTTGGATCAATGCAAATCCATGTGGCAAACACAAACAGGAACCAATCCAGCCAATGAGGGCTCACAAAGGGATTGGTTCAGAGACGCTGTGCTGAGAGGCTTACCCACACAGGTTAAAACCAACATGGAAGACAATCCTGATTTGCCAGGGGCTGATAGTGGAATGTGGGATCGCCATTTAATTCATCATTTATCTAAAATAAGAGAGGAAAATAAGAAAGATGAGGAAAAACTCAAAACATTACAAACTCAGTTACTAAAAATGCAGTTAGCTGAAGCAAAAACAAAAAGCAGGGGAAAAGAAGAAGGAAGATAAAACCCCTAAAATAATGTATGAAGGTGCTGTGTCCCAACCACCACAAGCTCTTCCATTTCCTGGCCACCAGGACAAGTTTGCACAGGGGCCTATGACCTCTGGTCCTCATCAGGCACATGCTGGTCGTTTCAGGGGACGAGGTGGGCCCAGGGAAAGGGGATTCCAGCGCGGGCCGCCACCGAGGTGGGGGAATGCTGATGTGTGCTACTACTGTGAAGAGCCAGGCCACTGGTCTCGTGAATGTCCATACAAGAACCCTCAAGGAGAGAATGGATGGTATGGTCCACTTGCAAGACCAGCAGGTCGCTCCCACAGAGGGAGAGGTGGTCCGCCACGTGGAGGCCAACAGCAGCAGCCTTCACTCCAATTGCCAGCCTGGGATGAGCCCAGTCTCTGGCCAGACCACCACTGAGGGTCCCCACAGGACCCCCCAGACAGAGGGATTGAGGACCCCTTACTGTCCGTAACGGTGGAAGTCTTCCTTTTCTAGTGGACACTGGGGCTGTATGCTCAACCATCAAACAAGCCCCTCCGAACACTCTCTCCACAAGGACTACCACTGTCATGGGGTTTTCTGGGGCTAAACATGTCCTACCTTACACCAAGCCCCTAAGAACTGAAATAGGAGGGCAAACGTTGAACCACAGTTACTTAGTGTCCGCAGACATACCAGTGAATTTAATGGGCAGAGACATGTTGATCAAAATGGGCGCAACCATTCTGTGTGGTTCAGACGGACTGCAGGTGCACCTTCCTAATGGTACCCAACTTTCATGTGGCAGCAACACACACCTTTCACAGTATTTAATCAAGCCCTTACCCGATCCTATGGCTGACATTTACTGGGTCTTGCTACACCCAGAAACCACATCGTGCAGAGGTGTTCTCTCTTCCTTCCTTCGGTGGAAATCCTGGATCTCCACTCTGGCACCCTATGTTCCTCCCCCTGACCCACCACATGTCACACTGTTTTATGACAGACATAACTGTGAATGCTACCAGGAAAGCTTTGCTGATGAGCTGGAGGGTAAGACGTGGGACATTGTCACCACTGACATTTATGTAGCTCCAGAAGGCGTTGTCGCCTCTGTACAGTTATCCAAAGAACAGGAAGGGTGGTTTGAAATGTGGGCTGATGGCGTTCTGCACGTTTCTTTTGCCCTCCATCCAGGACATGAAGCACGTGAGTTAGGGGGGGTGTTAAAACGCTCCCTCTCCCTACAGGATTGGCATCTCTCTTCCACACCTAACTTCTCCTATTCACCTTCAGGGAACACTTATCGCATTCTTAATCATTCCACAGATGTAGGCACCTTGGAACATGTACAGTTAGACAGACAACATGGTAGAGAAAAATCAGATCACCCACTGGCAGCTGCAGTTGTACAGAGCATGCCCTCCACACTCTGGGCTGAAGGTCCCACGGACGTGGGCCTCATACACTGCACTCCCATTACCTTTCAGCTTACTATTTTACCAGTTGAGAAAAAAGGAACAGGGAAATGGAGAATGGCACACGATTTGAGGGCCGTTAATGCAGCACTCTCCACTCCTACTGTCCCTGTTCCAAATACTTATGTTGCTCTCACTAATCTTAATTCTGAACATGCATGGTTTACATGCATTGACGTGGCCAATGCTTTCTTTTGCCTGGCCAATGCTTTCTTTAGCTGAAGAATGCAGGGACATTTTTGCTTTCACCTATAGATCACATAGGTACCGATACACTCGTTTGCCACAGGGTTTTGCTCTCTCCCCAGGAATCTTTAACCAAGTTCTTAAAGACTCCTTACAGGACTGCCCACTCCCACCACATACTACACTCATCCAGTATGTTGATGACATTATCTTGGCCACACCCACTGTCACTGAATGTTTGGAGGCTACTGCTGTAGTTCTTTCACATCTGGCCAAGACAGGTTACAAAGTCAGTAAGGCCAAACTTCAAATCTGCAGAAGACAGGTGGACTTCTTGGGCAGGGTGATCTCCCAGCCAGGGACCGGTATGTCCCTTGCGCATCAATCTGCAGTACTTTCTCATCCAAAACCACTCTTTGTAAAAGACATGTTGTCATTTCTGGGCCTTACGGGATACAGTAGATCATTTGTCCCCGGCTACACTGATCTCACTGCTCCCGCTAGTGGAAAAACAGGGCATGAGAAATTTCACTTCCCCCTTGGAATGGACCACAAAAGCTGAAGAAGCTTTTATCACTCTCAAAACAAAGGTATCTCAAGCTGCGCACTTGGCACACCCTGACTACATGCTGCCATTCTATTTGGATGTTTCTGTAACAGCACACACAGCAAATGGGGTGCTGTTCCAGAAAAAAGGGGGTACTAGAACTGTCCTTATGTACATAAGTGTTATGTTGGACAACATGGAACAAAGACATCATGAATGCACCAGACATGCAGCAGGGATGGCTAAAATAATCCAGAAAACAGCCCATGTAGTTATGGGACACTCCCTCCGCATTCTCACATCACATGGAGTGGTGGCTATTGTGAACTCAAAGACATTCACACTATCACCACTGAGACAACAGAGACTGAGCAGGGTGCTGGAAGCTCCTAACATCACATACACACATGAGGGCATAAATATGGCAGACAGAATGACGTAAGGAGAACCACATGTCTGTGCAGAAAAAGTGGAGTTTAATGAAAAAATCAGACCAGACCTACAAAGCACATCTCTGACAGATGCTAGAAATCTGTATACAGATGGTTGTTGTTTCAGACATGACACATAAGGACTTAAAGCAGCGTATGCAGTGGTGGAGGACTCAGGGTCGGACTTTGTAACAGTGAAAGTAGAAAAGCTGACAGACACACGATCAGCACAGAGAGCAGAAGTTTCGGCAGTGATAGCGGCCCTAGAATTAGGAGAAGGACAAAAAATAAACATTTACACAGACTCAGCATATGCTACAGGTGCAGTGCATGTTGAACTAAAGCAATGGTTGAGAACAGGGTTTAGGACAGCAGGACAGAAACCCATTAAGCATGAACAGGAAATGTGAAGGTTGGCTGAAGCATTGCTATTACCACAGGAGGTGGCAGTTATCAAGTGCAAAGGACATGACAGCAGCAATACCAGAGTAGCACTGGGAAATCAGGCGGCAGATCAAGCAGCGAAGCAGTGTGCTGGGTATCAACCAAAAAATATATTGTTGTGTTCAGAGGTAGGGTGAACACCAGAGCCCACTCTGGAGGAAGTCGTGAAACTACAAAAGGGGGCGTCACCAGAAGAAAAGTCGATGTGGAAGGCGAGAGGAAGCAGGGAGGACTAAAATGGACTTTGGAGGAGTCCAGACGGACGTCCAATCCTGCCACCAGGGATGTGTGTGAGTAAAAAATGTGATGAGTTGTCTGCTGGCAAAGATCATAAATGGAGCTGAGCTTGCAGAGGAGGAAGCAGTCCAGTTGAGGAGGTCATAAAGATGAAGGCTAATTGTGCTGAACATATGACAACACACTGATCCTAAGATTGGAGGAGACTGTGGGAAGTGTGTTGTTAAAAGATGAAGGAGTTTAAGACCTGTTTGTGATGCAGCTGTTGTTTCCCATCCTTTAGAGAACAATATTTTTGTAAATAGGGACCCCCAAAGATAATAAAAAGAGAGGTGCGGGCAGATGCTGTTCAGAACGGTGTGAGATTTGTAACTGAACACATTTTGACCGTTTCTCCTCCCTGCGAGTAAAATAACTAATTGTTTGTCTCTCTCTTCTTTTTGTGTTGTTGTAAGTATTGTAGGTTGTTTAAACCTGACATTAATTTGGTCCTTCGAGAGCCGGATTCCAACTACGCCTGATGATTCCAGTGGGTCGGTGGATACCAGTAAAGACCGTGCGCACGGCTGTCTTCAACAGGGAGACACACAGATCCTTTCCAGGACTGGATTTCGGCCCGCCCGCTGGGATCTGACGGCTGACGGAACTCTGAGAGAAGAGAGGACAAAGTGGTGAGTGAATCTGGTTTTAAAAAAGTGTGACAAATGACTGGGGGTCATTGCGTGAAATAAAAAAACCCTGTGAATCCTAGGCCCTAACAGGTAACAGCAGTGCGCCGGAGTCCTGCTTAAAGTATTGAGGTGAAATACTGAAAATTCCGTGTTTAAAGGACAGCGGAGTCCTGAGAAGTATTAAGAATTAATACTGAAAATTCCGTATTTAAAAATGGGGACGGCGGAGTCCTGGTTAAAGTATTAAGGAGTAATACTGAAAATTCCACATTTAAATGTGTGCATGTGATGAATAAATGGAGGATTTAAACCACTAGGTTTTGCCTCATACCAAAGCAGTGGGATTGAAAGTGACTAACATTTATGGATGCAAAGGCAAGAATTCTCCCCTCGGAAGAGTTGAAGTGAGAATTACCACAAAAGGAGATTTTTCTGTCACCCTACTGAGCAGAATAATCCAGCCTTTAGAATACCCTAGGTATTGATATGCTGGACCAAATTTTAATTAAAGAAATGGGAAAAGGGGTGAGTAAAATACACTAAAATGAATAATAATGTAAAGATTGGAAATTTATGGAAGCACAGGATCAAATTAAAATATTAAATATATATTTAGATAAATGGATAACCACATATCATTATGATGGTCGATTAAACTCTAAACAATTAGTCAATCTACAGGATGCAATAATTAAAAGAACAAAACATGACCCAAGAAAAATGGAAAAAGAAGGTTATGGTGATGTAGATTATTGGTTAAAAGTAACTAAAAAGAGAGAGATGTGATGCAGGAGATAAGAATGGACATTTTTGTGGAAAGCAGAAAAGGTCAGAGGGCTAAGAAGTAATTTTTGATGGATTTACAAAGTAGAACAGCAGGACAAAAGAAAGGGAGTAAAAAGAGTAGGTGGAAAGTTTTTGTTTTGTACCAAAGATCTGATGAGGTTTGACAGGATTGGATGGACTAAAATGAGTCCTTTTGGTGAATAAATCCATCCCCACCATGGCTGTACCTCATGTATGTTTTATTTGTGCTTATTTTTTATTATTGTTTTGAGACGCTGGAGGCTGTTGATACAGTTTGTCACGGAGGTTCATGGCATGACATGGTTTTTCTGTGTAACCTTAGAAAATATTTTACTCTTTTAACAGCAGAACAAACAGAGAGAGGGGATTAATCGATAGGCTTACAGTTAGATATAGACGCAGACCTGACTATGCAGAAATAGCCAGAGTGAAACAAAAAGAGGAAGAAGCTTTTGAAGAATATGGGCATTTTATAGGGTTCCCCACAGCAAATCTAGAAGACTATGTAAATCATGCCCTCCATGCAAAAAAGTAATGAAGGATGAAAAACAAACAAAAAAGAATTGTCAACACCTTTTTCCAGCAAGAAGAGCAGATATCAAAGCAACAGAGGAAGAGGAAGATTTAGAGGCAGAGGACAAAACCGCAGGTGTCAGAGAGGAGGAGTGAGCAGAGGAAATTACAGACAATACACCTCAGGGTGTTGGTGTATTAACTGGATGTTCTGAATAAGCCAGCCCTAGACGTAGGGACAGCTTTATTAACAGAAGGAAGAAATGTCATTACTACAAGATCAGATGACACCAGATGATCTACATATTACCATGTGGTATAAAAAATACTCCTGGACCAGATAAAACTTATGAAGAAGCATTAACTAAAGTCACTCCTACCAAAGTCATGGCAACTTATGTTTATACAGATGGGAACAGTACGTCAGTTGCTGAAGTAGTGTTAGAGGAAGACACTAGGAAGCTCTGCAAAATGTGGACACCTCCTCACATATCTTTATTCAAGGATAAAGAACTCAAGTAGCATGATATGGGAAGAATAGTGCAGAGGGGAAAAGATGCCACAGACTGGTTTGCAACAATAATGAATACAGAAACTAGTGCATCCATAGGATCGACTAGAAAACCATTATTTTGGACAGTGACAATGCAGGAAGGGATACATTTGCATACAAAGCAATAATGAGAAATATTCCTTACTGAACAGGAGGAACAGTTCTTGAGTGAAGTCCCTGATAAGTTATGGTCAACAGACCCTACTGATGTGGGTTTAGTAAAAGGAGCATTACCTGTTCAGATTAGAGCAAAAACAGAATACAGGCCCAGTATAAAACAATACCCTTTGAAATATGATGCTCGTGAAGGAATAAAACCAGTAATAAAGGGTTTAATAACTGCAGAGGTGATAATAAAATGTGAGGACTCACCATGTAACACCCCCATTTTTCCAGTTAAAAAACAAGCTCCATCAACAGGAAAGATAGGCAGTTCTGGTTTGCATTTACATTTGAGGGACAAAGATATATACGTATACCAGACTACCTCAAGGCTACTGTGAAAGTCCATCTATATACTGTCAGGTAATGAGTGCTAGTATGGCCAAGTTTGACCATCCAGGAGGTAGTCAGGGTTTATTATATGTTGATGATGTACTATTAGCCTCTCCTGATGAGGAGACCTGTAAAAATGACACAATAGCATTATTAAAACATTTAGCAGAAGAGGGACACAAAGTCAGTAAAAGAAACTTCAGTTGTGTAAAAATGAAGTTAAATATCTAGGTCACAATCTTAGCGCAGGGGGACGCACAATTGTAGAAGAAAGAAATACTGCAATATTACAAGCTCTAAAACCAGTAACAAAAAAGCAAATGATGTCCTTCCTTGGACTAACTAATTATTGTAGAAACTGGGTGCCAAATTATGCAGAAATAGTAGCTCCATTAAACAAATTAATGTATGAGGAAGAGCTGAAAATGATGTCTGAATTTAAATGGAGTGTAGAAGCTGAAGAAGCATTTACCAACATAAAACAAGTTCTAGTTTCCAGTACTGCTTTAGCATTACCAGACTATAGTAAACCGTTTGTTCAGATGGTAGATTGCAAGGAACATTTTATGACTTCAGTTTTGGTTCAACAACATGGAGATTAAATGAAAATAATAGCCTATTTTCTTTTTTCAAAATTAGACAGTGTTGTGTGTGCGCAACCATATTATGTGAGAGCTGTAATTGCAGCCTAAAATGATAGTTGAAGTTAGTGCTGCAATAGTGTTATTTCACCCTTTAACCTTAAGAGTTTCCCATGCAGTTTCAGCATTATTACTGCAGAATTAGCAGAAAAAGAAGCAACAAAAGCTAGAAGTGATTTGCAGGATCACAAAATAGTTTATGTGAATGATTTCCCCAAAAAAGATGAGAGAGGGAAGATACAAACAGAATATGCGTTGGTGACAAGAGATAGGGTTAAAAGCAGAACAATTACCTTCACGTTATTCTGCACAGGCTGCAGAGTTAATTGCGCTAATTGAGGTCTGCAAACTATTTGCAGATAAGACAGCAAGAAAGGCTGCAGCTGGACAAATCAAAATATTAGTAATTGAAAAACAACATAATATAGACAATATATAGTGTTAAAAGAAATGCAACAACAAAGCCCACTACAGGAAATAGAAATGTGGAAAAAACATGGAGCTGCATTAAAAGATGAAAACTATATTTGACCAGATAATAAACCTGTCCTACCAAAGAACCTTTATAAATGGGCAGCAATATTGAGCCATTGTGTTACACAATGTCTCAACAGGGGGGAATAGTAGGACAGATATATTAATATTATATAACATATGGATTTAATTCTTAATTCTTATTAAAAATCTTTTTGTAAAACATGTTTAGCATGTGCAAGACACAATCCTCAAGGAAATTTAAGACCACGAAGGGGACAATTTTCAAAACTAAGACACCCTTTACAAACAATTCATATGGATTTTATTGAGCTAAACCACAGTGAAGGGAAAAAGTTTTGTTTAGTCATTATAGATGTATTTACTAAATGGATAGAACTATTTCCAACTAAACATTACAAGCACCTCAGGGCTAACACCCTATGAAAACGTTATTTGGAAGACCATACAGATTACTACAGTTTGAAAGATAAGTGGGAGTTAGATGAATAAGCTAACCTAGCTGATTATATGAGGAGTATGTTAGAAAAGCAACAGAAACAAAATCAAACTAATGAGGAATGTTCTATTTCCCAGCAGGAAAACTAACTAGTGGAACCAGGAGACTGGGTGTTAATAAGGAGTGTAAAGAAGAAACATTGGTATTTCACCTAAGAGGGAGGACCCATATTAGGTATTATTAACCACTGCCACAGCAGTACAAATAGCTGGGAGATAAACCTGGATTCACCTTATACTTTGTAAAAAGGTCATTTTGGTTGAAAGCTCCATCAGGGGAAGTAATTTATAGACTGATAATAGGGTGGACCCAGACATTTAGAGGCTGGAGAGACCCGAAAGTCAGTGAAGAAAATTAAGACACTGGAACCACTTAGAGGAGTCAAAATTTCAGCCAAAATGACTTTTAGATGGATGAACAATGCTTTCCGGTGCTGGGTATTTATATATTTTTTTCTCATATTGATTTTTTATTTTTCTGGTATTTCCGGGAACCAGTCAAGATGAATCAGAATGTAATAGCACCTGCTATAAATCAAGGTAGGCAAGATAACCTAAATAGGTGTGCTAAACAAACTTCTTATACTTATGGTATTCAAGTGTGCGTGAAATCTAATACAATAGCTGTGGTGCTGATTCCACTCATTAGCTTGACCAAACGAGGAAGGAAAGGGCAGGATTATAGAAGTTATAAATGGTACTTAACTAATGATAGAAGAGACACCTCATGGTCCATGATGGTAGCTGATGAAGGAAACAATTGGACACCAGAGTGGGGCACCACTGCTTATGCTAGTCAATTAAAAGAAGTTGTTTAAGTTCCATAAAGCTGATAATGCAATCCAGGTAACAAAGCGAAGAGAGTAAAATTATGTTAGGAAACTTAACCACAGATGACTAGTTCCAGGTTATTACTGGAGTATCAGGAACAAATAATAACTGGTTATTGATGGTAGAGCAAGCAGCTAACATGACTAAAAGAGATTGTGTTGTGTGTTTGGGTCCCAGGTTTTTGTTACAAATAATTCCAGCTGTGATACCACAACCCTGTGTGATGGAAGTAATGAATCAAACTAATCCTAATGAAATGTGTCAGCACTGGGATTCTGTTTTTCCTGTAACTACAGCAGATAAGGATAAATCAGTATTCCATAAATGGGTCACCACTGGAAACTACACATGTATAAATATGACAGAGAGAGGCAATAAATTGGGAAATCTCATTGCAGTATGGTGTATTACAATTGTAAAAGTAAATAAGTATTTTAAACCAGTCTCTAGAGGAGACATTTGGTGGTGGTGTGATGACGACAGGTTGTTTGATCAATTACCTTCAAATGTAACAAGACTCTGTGCTCTAATTACTTTATTGTTACCAGTTTCAGTATATCCTATGTTAGTAGATGAAGTAACAGATGGACTATATAGTCTAAACCACATAATTGGCATAATAGAAAGTGCAGAGCAGTAGCTTGGCAGACTGAGGGAGACCCTACATACATAGATGCTATAGATGAAGATAAATTAACTGATCAAGTAGCCGCAAGATTTGAATCAAGTATCTGTAAGTGGTGTATGAGGAACAAAAACGTAGACAGGATCAACTATATTCACTACGATGTTCAAAAACTAGGAAATTGGACAAAGCGGGTTTGAAACTGTCCATGACCAATTGGCTTCAACTTCCCTGATGGCATTCCAGAATAGAATTGCTTTGGACATGTTGTTAGCTGAAAAAGGAGAAGTTTGTGCTATTTTTGGAGAAAAATGTTGCACATTCACACCTAACAACACTGGTGCTGACTGATGGCAGCCAAATGAAAGCCATAGAAGGTTTGAGATCTCTAAATGGCAAAATTAAGGAGCATTCTGGAGTAGACGCCTCAATGTGGGACTCCTGGCTGGATGTGTTTGGGAAGTATAAAGTTTTAGTAACATCAGAAATAATTTTCTTTGCAGTGTTTGCTGCAATTTTTGACATTGTGTGGATGTTGCTGTATTCTCTGCCTTTGTTCTCTGTTTAACCATCTCATCACCACAGCTTTTCCTCCTATGGAAGACAGAGTTACCCAGCTCTATCCGTTATTTAAACATCAGGATGACGAAGATGAGGATGTGACTGATCACTTTTCTGGCCTGTATCCAGATCCATCTCTATATGATTCTGTGATTTAAATGTCAGTAAGTACCTCTGAGTATAATTGTCTTTGTACTCATGAAAATAATCTTATTGTTAAATATCTAAGAGAAGTGGCTATTTAAGTGATATGAGAATATGAGCAGATATAAGACAAACAGAGGGGAAATGTTGGAATAATTGAATAAAGATTTGTCTTATATTTTCTCCTATTCTTTAACTTGGCTATTTGATTATATAATCTTTCTTGATGTGTGTGAGTAAAAAATGTGATGAGTTGTCTGCAGGCAAAGATCATAAATGGAGCTGAGCTTGCAGAGGACGAAGCAGTCCAGTTGAGGAGGTCTTAAAGATGAAGGCTGATTGTGCTGAACATATGACAACACACTGATCCTAAGATTGGAGGAGACCGTGGGAAGTGTGTTGCTAAAAAATAAAGGAGTTTATGACCTGTTTACGATGCGGCTGTTGTTTCCCATCCTTTAGAGAACAATGTTTTTGTAAATAGGGACCCCCAAAGATAATAAAAAGAGAGGTGCGGGCAGATGCTGTTCAGAACGGTGTGAGATTTGTAACTGAACACATCTTGACCGTTTCTTTGTCTCTCTCTTCTTTTTGTATTGTTATAAGTATTGTAGGTTGTTTAAAGCTGACACCTACCTTGAAGCCAGCGCCAGAGAAATTCCCAGTGGATCCTATTGCAGGGAAAGAAATCATCATTGACTATACAGATATGACTGAGAGAGTGAATGGGTTCAGATATCTGCTAGTGTGTGTGGATGCTTTCACAGGTTGGCCAGAAACCTGGGCCACAAATAAAGTTTGTGGTAAAGTGTTTGATAAATCATTACATTCCTAGACATGGTTTTCCAGCTAAAATAAGATCAGACAATGGCACCTACTTCAAAAACCAAATTGGCTAAAATCTGGGCACAGACCAACATGAATTGGGTCACAGCCTTGCCGTTAGCCTTGATGTCTGTAAGAAGCTCCTTGAATCAGAGGCATGGTCTGACTCCACATGAACTGCAGACAGGGAGACCATTTCCAGGTCCTCAAACCAGGCTACCTTTTCTAAATGAATGTGAACACTCTATGTCTCACCGTGATTATTACAGATCTCTCCACAGTCTTGTTGCAGCGCTCTCTAAACAGGTCCCAGCAGAACCAGAGACCAGAAACGGCACCACCACCTCGGAAGCTCAGTGGGTCCTGCTGAAGGTGATCAAAAGGAAGTGGTCAGAACCCAGGTGGACCGGTCCATTCCAGGTCACAGAAAGAACCTCACATGCGGTGAGACTCAAGGGTAAAGGCGACACCTGGTACCACTGGAGTCAGTGTACAGCGACAGACGCTCCGCAGAGATCCCTCGCTGAGGTCCAGGAAAACCTAAGAGAAAACACCGGGAAGGAAGATCAAATTTCTCACCCCACAGTTTCCCTCTCACCGAAAGTGGTAGAGTTTTCCCTCCCACTTATAAAATCTTGAATTAAAAAAAAAACTGAACTAAAACTTTTGTATCTCTATTAATTTCTTTTTTTACAGGTATCAAAGATTATATTACTCACAAGTATTACCAGGAATAATCATGGGGAGCCAAAGGGTAGGACCAAAACCCTCTAAGGGTTGGGTCATGGGATGTTTGTGTGTAATATCTTTTTGCATTATTACAATGATTTTGGGTTTGTTTTGTGAACTTCCATTCCAGACATGCTCTGACAGCCACCAAATTGAGCAAATGTTCAAACGCGCAACCAATAAGGGAAAAGCGGACTGGTGTATGGCTAAAAACGAGGGGATAGAGCTCAAGTATGTTTGTGGGGCCACCACCACCTTTTCTTTTGACATCTGTCTGGTAGTGAATTGCGGAAATGGCGGACCCGGGTGGGAAGGTTATGCCATTTATTTATGCATGGACGAAAAATGGTCTAAGTACTGTAAACAACGGCGGTACTCCATGCCCAGGCCCCTACCATGTGGCTCTTGGAGTGGGGTGACAAGTTGGACGGGCTCTGGATGGACTCCTGATAAAAAGGCAGTACCCAGTAATTTGACAAATATCAGCATCCAGCGTGGCACGCTAGATGGAGCCATTACCAACGGACGTAACCCCCTTATGCTCTCCATGCACGTTGATTGCACTCAACCCTCTGTAGAGTATTTTACTCTTGCAGTATGGCAGTCAGGAACAGACACTTGGGGACCAATAAAAGTTAATTTTTAAACACCATCTGTGCACCAGGACAACACAATTACAGTCCCACCCACAGTTAGGCCAAAAAATAAACCCCAGGTGATGGAACTTGATTATTAGGCCCGAGCAGCAAAGCAGCTGCGAAGGCCTATTGTAATTCGAATGTTTATTATTATTATTATTCAGCCAAGAAATGAATCGCCTTTTTCGCGGCTTTAACATATTCAAAAACTCAGCAAATTTGGCGGAGCCATCAGTCGTGGTGAAAATTTACGTATTTTAAGGGTTTCACAAAAGTCGCAATAAAAATGGCTCAACAACGCCCCCTTCAAATTTTCAAAAAAGCCTCCGCATTGACCTTAGTTTATCGTACACTTATGAAATTTGGAACACTTGTAGAACTCCCTAAGAACTACCTAAAACTCTCTTGCACCCACGTCCTACAAGAAACAGGAAGTCGGCCATCTTGGATTGAAGTTTGAATTTTCACCCCATTTTTGCCGTTTATAGACTCCGTATTTGATCGAACTCCTCCTAGAGATTTTGATTGATCGCCTTGAAATTTGGTCAGCTTGCTCAGAAGGGATGGGGGATCTAAAGTTATCAAAATTGTGAGTTTTTGAGCATGCTGAGGGGGCGGAGCCAGGCCTCAAAGTTTGACGACTCGCCAAAAAAATTGAAATTGTTATAGCTCTTACTAAGAAAGTCGCAGACACACAAACATTTCTGTTATTAATACACATCTGGCCCCAAACAATATTCAATGGTCACATCCTGCCATCATCTAAGCCCCGCCCCCTGAAAACAGGAAGTACCATGTTTTACTGTGAAAGGTCCAAATTTCACCCCTGTTACCTAATCAACACGAAACTGTCCCTAGTGACAGATAACAAGATGGTCTAAGTTGGTTTGGAACACAGAGACTTTAGGCGGGAGGGTGTGGCCATGGCGGCGTGGCGATGACAGACGTCACGCCATGGCCTTACGTTTGCCTGTTATTTCCACATTTCTCAGCCGATCGCAACCAAAATCAATAGGATTGATATTGGTCCAGCCCCCTAAAGATTTCCAATGATAAAATTGGTGGGCGTGGCCTAATTGCTCAACAGCGCCCTCTAGGAGCACTAAAACAACCAGCCCCAAGCCATGCTGTGTCCAAGGTGTATGAAATTCAGTACACTTATTTACCTTCTCAGGACCTACAAAAAAGTCTCTTGGACCCATTGTCCAAACCCCACAGGAAGTCGGCCATTTTGGATCAAAACCGCCATTTTGTCTCATTTACACACGTCGAATCTGAGCGAACTCCTCCTACAGCTTTTGACTTACAGAAATTGAAATCAATGAGCATAATCTTAAGGCACTGGAGATCAAAAGTTATCAAAAGCTTTTTGCTACATGAAAGTATGTGGGCGTGGCTAAGCCTCAAAATTTGACTTCTCGCCATGAAACACAAAACCCTTATAGTTTCTACAAAGAAAGACACAGACACATGAAACCTTCTGGGATTGATCGGCCTCTGGCCCTGAACAATATTCACTGATCACATGCTGACATCATCGAAGCCCCGCACCCTCAGAACAGGAAGTGTCATGTTTCACTTAGTGTGGGCCATATTTCATCTCCTTCAACTATTCAACATGAAACTGTCTCCAATGACAGATAACACGATGGTCTAACTTCATCTCCAGTACTGACAGGTTTGGCTGGAGGGTGTGGCCGTGGCGGCGTGGCGAAATGTGATGTGACGCCATGGCGATACGTTTGCCTCTAAATTACACATGCAGGGTACGATTTACTCCAAACTCAATATGGTTGATCCTTGTCAGCCCCTAAACAGCTCTATTAGATTACATATGAATTTGGCTCAACGGCGCCCCCTACGACACTTCAAGTGCTCTAGCTCCCTCATGCCTGATTGGATCCACTTCAAACTTACTGTACATCATCATGTATCAAAGCTGGACATGTTGACACTGTCAAAACATTACATCACTCTAGCCCCGCCCACTAATAAACACATGACTGTAGCTTCCATGTGGAAGGCCCGATTCACTCCAAAATGAATATTCTTGATCTTTGTCAGCCCCCAAACAGCTCAATTGGATTACATTTAAATTTGGATCAATAGCGCCCCCTAGGACACTTCAAGGGCTATATCTCCCTCATTCATCATCGGATCCACTTGAAATGTGGTATACATGATCATGAGTTAATGTTGGACATTTTGACACAGTCAATTGATGATGTTGTTTTAGCCCCGCCCACAAACAAACAGGCGACTGCAGCGTCCTTCTGGAAGGTCCAATTTACTCCAAATTTTCATTGCTTTTTGCCAGACCAAAACTCTGCATGACCGAAGATCATATGACATGTTCATGTTGCTCAAAGTGCCACCTACTGGCGACGTGTTGAAGTGAAGCAGTGTCATCGTCGGTGGCGTGTAGGAGGCGATGCAAGGCTCCTGCGGTCGCTCAACAGCCCGAGTTGCGCTCAGGGGTGCGAGGGCCTTCAAAGCTGCTTGCAGGTTTCTAGTTCCACATTGAAACTGTTGTGGAATTTTCTTATCAAAGTGGGTAGAAGTTGACTCATAACAAGAGAAAATCCGGACTTTGTCTTTATAAGTTTTATTCAAAGGCAATCAGCGTTTGAATGACTCTGTCACCAAGCAAGTCAGTTGAACAGAGCCCCGAACGCTATTTTCACACAGTATTTATACCAGAACAAGACAGTGTTATCTCAACTGCAAAGAGTCCATGTTCTATGACCCCAACCCTTCTTGAGTTCAACAGTGACAAGCTTATCTAGGAACAGACCTAACTGCCCTAACTGACATTGTCTTAAAGATGGGTCTGAACCATCAAACTTCTGATAATGGCTTTACAGCTTCTTCCTCTAACACAGATGTTCTGAGGAGTAAAAAAGGTTATACACTGTGAAATGCTTACTGCAAGAATTTCCATCACACTCCCTTCTTCTGATTACAAGATAATCACAACTAAAGGAAAATTCTTCAAAACCATCACCCCTCTCAGCCAACAGATAATCCAAAGCCATTCTAGTTTGCAAACTCATAGTTCTTATAGCCTGCTGCTCCGTAGTTAGAACAGTGAAACCGTCCTCAGATAAAGCAGTAAGATTAAAAGTTAACACAAAAGGATCTGGAGCCAAAGATTCTGAAATAGTATAAGGATCAGTTCTGATAGGACATGACTCAAATTTATGTCTGTTGATTAAAGCACATAAAACAGATATAATAGCTTCGCAACCTACTGTCTTCCCAAGGAAATGAGGTGTACTTTCCTCCTGTGTAATACAAATATCAGGATCTTTAATCGGATTTCTAATACCCCGAATTCTATAAAGAGTTCCTGTAGACGCACATGTTAAATTAATCTCGCTAGAAAATCTACAAGCATTTCTGCTTTCCCTTACACTATAATTCCTCACAGTTTTGATGCATCAGTTGCCACCAAATATTATCAGTATGATCATAGTAGTCAGAAAAGCGATTAATCTCTCTTCGAATCCGCTGATGAGTATTATTAGTCAGATTAACCACACATTGTCTTTGCTGTACCTTTCCCAAAATGAACACAAGAGTTATAACAATACTTGCAATACCAATCATTAGCATCAGAACAAACCATCTTCCATATAGCTGCATCGTGACCTTGAAGTGGAATGTCCTTTCTTCTGGTACTGAAAGCAAACAGTTTTTCCCAAAGAAAACAAATTATAAACACAACTTAAAAAACAAAAACAAAAAAAATTCTGCTGCCTCTCCTGAGTGGCTTCTGCGCTTCAAGCTGCCCTGTCACCAGTCTGATACAGGTGGGCGGTCGTAGGAAGCTCCTCTAGAAATATATTTAGAAACAGGAACTTTAACCTGCTGGAAGTTAGGCTTCCATAGTCCAACTAAACAACGGTGGAAATGAACACATTCAAATTTGTAATAATACCATAATGATAAATATCAAGCAATAAACATAAAAGTTAGATAAAAGCATCCGAGATTTCCTCCTCAGAGTCAGTTTCGCTGTCAAAGTGGGAGGAAAGAATCTCTCACTGTGGTGTGTGTGCAGTGAGGCAAATGACCTTATGATTTCTAACTTTCAGGCAATGCGATGGCCTTAAGTAGATTCTGAAATAACGTTGCACTGCCCAAGGGATTATTGTGCCCTTGTAAGAACAGTGTTCTTCAACCACCTCTTCAATCACTCGCCAGTGATCAGCTTACAGTTCTTTATCTTGTGGTGGTCCGCTGTCCTCACACCTTTCAGCCGTGGATGATCCAGTTGGAAGATGACTTGTCCTGGAAGCCAGTTGAAGCTGGAGGAGCTAGAGCTTTCCTGCAGCTTTCCTGGGTGTCTAGTAGGATCTGATATGGGCCATTCCAGCCCTGGACTTCCTGTGTTTTGTCCTAAATTCTCTGAGCAGAATCCAGTCGCCAGGAATAAAGGACTGGAGGGTGGAAGTGGCTGTTTCTGGTAATGCAGCCTTCACCGTCTGTGAAACTTGAGAAAACACAGTGGACAGGTTTTGACAGTAAAACAACATCCTATCTTCACACAAAGATGTGGAAGAAAATGATCTTGGCAATATCCCCATGTCCAAATTAGGAGACTTGCCACACAGCACTTCAAAAGGACTGAGATTTGCCTGTGTCCTTTGTCTCAATCTCATATAACTGAGAACAATAGGTAGAACCTTCACAACACTTGGCTAATTTTCAATTCAAAGTCCCATTCTCAAACCTAAGTGCTTAACTACATGAACTTCATCAAAACATCCAACAAAATCAAAAGAATTGATCTTCTGACTTCACCTGATATACTAGCAGTGACCATCAGCTAAATATTCTGAATATCAAAAGGGTGACATGATGTTTGAGGAAGGTCTGATTACAGGTCAATATTTCATAGTTTCAGAATACCCAAAAATAATTTCAAAAATGGTCTAATCTGTAGAGATGTAAAATTTCACAAAAGAATCAACACCATAATTTCAGAGAGGTTTTCAGAATGTGGTCTTAGGAAGCTATGCACCATTTATATAAACAAAGTACAACGTCTCTCTCGCGTTGTCACTAAGTCCTCACTGGAGGTCTGAGCTACCCTTTTTCCCATGAGTGCAAAAACCTTTGGAACCCCATGTTACTTTATTCTGACATTCCCCTCTTCTGGCGCAGGGTCCAACCCATGCGACAATCCAGCAAAAAGTTTGAACAAAAATGTTCTAGTAACCAAGATCACATTACATAGAACCAAAGAAATGAATTCTGACATAACTATGTGTCACTATGAATTTAACGAAAGCAACATAAAGAAAATCCAGATGTTTTTACCTGCAATTCAGTTCCATTAACAACAAAACACAAACTTTAGTTATTCAGTTCATCAATGTCTCACTTAGAAATTAGTCACATATCATCCTGATTTGTCTTGTACAAAGATGAGTATTAGATCAATGGACATCTAATGTAATTTAGATGCATAAACCCTACAAATTTGAATTTAATAAATAATTCCCACCAAGTATAAAGTCATGACTCTGATTCTTTATCAAAAATATATATTCCTTATTTTTGCATATCTTGAACTGTCAGCTAGCTTAATGGCACCAGGGAAACTTTCAATCTAATAAATCACCAATGATTCTGCATGCAAAACTAATTCTTCAAACTAGTTTAAACTATTTCATTAACCTTTTAATAATAAAACACATCAATCTAAAAGTCATGCTACATCCTTAATCATTATACAAAAAAAAAACAACATGTTTTTAAGGCAACAATCACTACAAGCATTTTGATTCTATTGTCTCTTAAACAGTGTTAAAACTCAGGAAAGGAGGTGCTGAGCGTTACCATGACAACAAAGGCATGAACCAACCTGGTAGGTGGGCGGAGTCAGGCAGAACTAACCTCTGATTGGCAGCCTCAGAAGCAAGCTGCTTCTTAACTCTCCTGAAAACTCAAAGTTTTAATCAATCTGGGATTTAGAAACATTATTCTAAACATGGATTATTGTTTCATGCAACAAATAAACAAACATTCATTCCAACAAAACAAAGACAAAACATCAAAGACAGACAAATGGCCAAATTTGAAGCTTCAAGAATTCAAAGAAATTTTTAACTATCTCTTTTCAGAATATGTTTTCTCAACCATATCTTTTAATGCTATAATTGATCAATTTTGTTATGACAATTGTCAGGATCCTTTTTTTTAAAAATGAGTGCACATAGTCCAAAGAGATCTCAAAGTTTTTAGAAGCACAGCAACAGTTTTCTCTTAAATTAATCCAAATTTACTGATGCTGAAACCTTTTGCTAATTCTTTGTACTGTAACTCTGTAATAATAACTACAATCCTGAGAGTTATTGTTATAATTCTCTTTTTGTTTGACTCAATTTGATCACAGCTGTATTGCAGAATTTCAGGTTAAATGCAAAGAAGTATTTTAATTCAATTCAATTCAAATTCAAAGATACTTTATTGATCCCCGAGGGGAAATTAGAAAAGTCAGCATTGACATTTTTATGGTATACCCAAACTAAACAAAACTGCAGTGTTTGACTTAACCAGAAATTAAGATAAGAAGCTTGTCTCCAAACTGGACTTTTTCCCACATAGTGTTTCAAAAAGAACAAACATCATTTTCTTTAATTTGGCTATTTAAATTTTGAGAGTTGGGGAAAACTTATTACTAGAACCCCTCTTTAATAATCCAAATGCTGATAAATGTTTTATCTCTTAGTAATCTGAAATCACCTTGTGTACCTTTCTACTCCTATGTATTCTTTTAAATCTTTTAAATTCTTTAAACCCTAAGAAATCAAACAAGGAGACTTGAGTTTGAGCCAACCATCCTCTTACTGTTAAGAGAGCCTTTATTTCTTTTCTTTTCCTAAAATGAAGGATTTTACTTGTCTTGATTCTGTTATACAAATCCTAACCTTGGTTCCAAAACTAAACTCTTCAACCCCAATCTGTGTTCCCCAGAGTAGAAATTTTGAGTATTATTGCATTTCAAAGCCACCAAATGACTGGAACTCATCATTGACTTAGATCTATTTTAATAGGTAATCGGTCTACCTTTAATTAAATATTATAATTTTATGGACCCAAAATCTATGGCTTACAGGCTTCAGGAGTCCAGGAACCACAAGTTGAGTACTACTGCATTGAACAAGGGGTGTTAACTTTCTGCAGAGATTGAAGGATTGGCTAAATATATTATTTCTGCTTGGACAATAATCAGATTTAAAATTAGTTCACAGCTCCTAATTTACCTCAGATCATATTTGCTTCTAACACAGTTCATAAGAAGCTTCAGACAACATTATACTAAAAAGCCAAAAACAAAACAAAAACCAGATCTGTTTTAAAATAAAGAAAAAGCATGCTTAAAAAATTTGGTACTGTGGTGGAAAATAACTCCACGGTTGTGAAGGCCTTTTCATGCAGAGTCTTTTAGGAAACATGAGATTAGTTTAATTTTTGTGTGGTACCACTGTCCAATCAGATTCTTTCTAAATAACCCCATTTTTCATTCTCATTTTAAAGGTTTGTTTTACCAAGGGAAATGTGTTTAACAAAACCAATTACTCTCAAAAGTTTTAAAAGTTTTAGCCAGTGATATCTTAGAAAACAACAAGTGTTTTAATATTCCTATGCAACACAGAACTGATTAGGTTTCCTTTCCTTCCCCAAAGGGAGAAAAAAGAAACTGCTGAACCAAGCCTTTCATAGTTTTTTTTTCAGGACCTGATATAAGGTACAGTGTAAATCAACACGCTGCATGAATCAGAAGAGGGAAGAAAAACCTAATATAACCTCTTTCCAGCAGCTGCTGTGAAAAACAATGAATTTGTACTTTCCATAAGCGTCAGTTAACACTTGCGGACAAAAACTGCACCAAACTGTAAATACTGTGTCAGAGACTGTATGAAGACCATCTGCAGTAGAACTAAGCCTGTTTTAATGAGGTCTCTACCCATTAGATTTATGGGATACAAACTCTGACAACAAAAAATAATGCCTGAAGGAGAAACCCATCAGGTTTTACGTATGCGCTGGGTTTTATAAAAATGCTCCTTCATGAGATCTGTTCTGAGAATAACATAGAAACACTTGGTTACTGCTGAGTTTTGGAGATGTTGTAACTTCCTCTGCTTTTTAATAACGTTTAATAACTAGAATAATTGACCCTGAATATTCCACGACGAAAGAGAACTTGTTTCTCTAAAAGAATTAACCGTGAAGTATCAAATGAGCTAAGTTATCACCCTTTTGAAGATACTTTTCTAACCCTAAAATAATATTTTAACCCGCTATATCTGTCAACGTCAAGCAAGCGTCACATGAGCAGCGGTTAATAAGCGTTCTTCGTCGCAGAAAATAGGAAAAGATTTATGCAAATGTGTGTGTGTTTGTACGTTACCCCCATCAGTTTCTAAATCGCTCCAGAGTCAACTGTCAGGCACACAGTGCTCTATCAGTCCAAAAACAACCAGGCCCTTCCCAGGTCTGTTGGTGAGACATTCAATCATTCTTTGTCCACTTTATCTTCTCCAGGAGGGAGAAAGAAGAAACTTTGCTCCGGTTTCTCTTCTGCCCGCATAAGATGCTTTCAATATAAATCCAGTGCATTCACTCTTCTGGCTCTTGCAAACAGCATGGATCGTGGTACATTTCAGTGGGGCCAGACTTCTTCTGAGTTTTGTTTTTTGTGGAAACTCACACTGCGTTTTGCAACAAGCAGGCAGACAGGAAGGCAGATCTCTCTCTTTCAGGCCGTGCTGGAGAAGCGTCTCTGGTGTAGTAGCCATGGAGAAGGGCAGGTTTCTAAAATCCAAACTCAAAAACGCAGATGTTGAACTCAAATCCCATATATGTGTGTATTTGTTTGTGAGAGAGGCAGAAGAAAAAGTTTAGTATAGGTTAAGATTTTGCACAAAGAAATATTATCAGTCAGTCAGTCAGTTATCCACCTGCCTGTCACTTTACTTCCACAACATGCACTATACTCCTTTCTAAAACAACTTTGTTTTCGCATCTCTAATGTCCCTTTTCACTTTTACCTTCTTTTCTGACTGATCGCAATATTTAAGACAAACGAAACTTCCTTCAGGAAAGTTTTAACTTCTTTTTTTTTTTTTTACTTATTTACACTCAAACTTCCACGCTGTGAAAAACCAATGTTATCTTCCAAATTAAAGCACATTTAACACAACCATCCCCACTTTTTCCTTTCATTATTTTATAAATCAGAGTCTGAAGAAGGAGGCACCCCTGATGCCTCAAGGTTCCGGAACCATTTTTTTTTTCCTTTTTACCCGTTCAGTGGCACGTCGGCCGTCAGGCTTTTCTCCTTTATGAGGTGTAGAAAATTGCTAAAAACCACCCGCAAAACCCTGTGTTCTGCTTTATCCCATTGTTACCAATAAGAACCTCCCTGTAATTCCTTTGCAGGGTAACCGGGCCCACAGCTGATGTCCTCCCTCTCGCAACTCTGGAACCTAATTAATTAGTTAGGAGATGATGGTTAATGTGTAATAAAAATAATAATATACATTATATCATACAGAGAAACCTCTCACCCAGATATATTTGAAGACAAATAGTTCGGATCCAATCGGCCAGAAGCCGCAGGCGGACACCAGAACTCCCCTCCGTAAAATGGAAGTGGACTGAGAACAACTCTCAGGCTGGCCAGGCATCTGTGTCCCATCCTGCGGTCTCCTCTGGCACGTTAGATCCTGTTCATGACGCTAAAATTGTTGTGGAATTTTCTTATCAAAGTGGGTAGAACTTGACTCATAACAAGAGAAAATCCGGACTTTGTCTTTATAAGTTTTATTCAAAGGCATTCAGCGTTTGAATGACTCTGTCACCGAGCAAGTCAGTTGAGCAGAGCCCCGATCAACATTTACACACAGTATTTATACCAGAACATGACAGTGTTATCTCAACTTCAAAGAGTCTGTGTTTTACGACCCCAGACCCCCAGACTTGATTTATGTCAAGTCAAGTCAAATTTATTTATATAGCGCTTTTCAGCAACAAGGCACTCGGGGCGCTGTGCATAAGAAGGAGCATTGCAGTGGTACGGAAAATCAAACAACAGAGGTAAGAATAGAATAACGCATAAGAAAATGAACAGAAAGTTGGACTGAAAAGTTAACTAAAACTTAACTTATAATGTTTAGATGACACAGTTATTATTTATGCATAAATGGGTTTATTGTGGTAGACAACAGAACAAATTAAGTTTTCAACTCTCACTACTTGTTGCCGCACTTCTCGGTGAAGAGAGGTCAAGTACCCATAGTTGTTGCGTCAGACCACCAGGTGCTACAAAGGTAGGCTATCCTTTCCTTTTTCTGAACAAAATGATTCTGTTTATAACTAATCTATTCGCTTTTCATCTTCTTTTACTCCTTAATAAGCTGGTACACAGCAAGACTGCTATGTCATTTATTTTTGTGTTTTTTGTATAATAATAATAATGGAAATAACAATGTATAAATATGATTATGTGTTGTGAAATGAAGATGGTGAAAGAAAGAAAAATGCTGATTTCACAGCTCAAGTCTGTGGTTTCTTGTTTGTGTTAATTTGTTGTACTGGGATGACTGTATGAGCAAACTGTTTATTTTCAGGCGGTGCCGGTCACAATACTCATGATTTCTCTGGGATGATTGATGAAGAGTTGTCCAACTATATTGCCTGATGATGTGTGATAACCCTAAACATTTATTTTTCTCCTAGCTGAAGAAGGCCTGAAAAGGTGGCTGGGACCAGCCTGACAAACGGGTCCATTGACACATTATTACTTAGAACATGAGATCTCTGGGGTTCAGGAACAATAGGAATCGAAAAGAATAATAACAATAGAAGATTGTGTTCGACGGTTGAAAACGTGTGGTTGAGAAGAGTGTGACAGGAATGAATGAAGGCCCAAAGTATGAATGATGTGGGCCACATGAGTGAAAGGTTCATGGATCAAATGGTATGTTTTAGTTTCTCTGAGCTCATTATTTGTTTTTGGTTTTGATTAATAGTTGTGTTCAGAAACTAATGAATGTTTTAGAGTGCACCAGGTTTTGTTTTTCACTGGTTTTTCTCTAATGTCGGTGTTCCCTATATGTGTTCAGATGCTCGCAAGTTGGAACAATCTTCTGGGTTTTAGTTTCTGAGGGTGAAAACTTAAATTTCTTATGAATTTTCTTGAGGTGAAATTGGATCTAAATTATCTTTGGGATGGGAACAGAACCAAATAGAACCTGTCATTCTGCCATAGGGTTCTGGTTGAATAATTTGATGGCAAAAGTTTTGGCCACCCAAACTTCCTTAAGAGGGGAGGCTGAAGCCGGCATGTGTTGTGTGTCTTAAGTGTTTGTCTAAATTTCTGTTTCAATGTTTGTCTGACTAACCTTTAGACTTCAGAGAAAACAAAAAGAAATAATAATCACAGGATGGAAAAATGGAAATGAATATATGGGGAAAAATTGACTGGTTATAGCGATCAAATATTTAATTGGAATGAATAACTAAATAATGGTATGATTAAGGGTGTACAGAATATGCAAATACGTTTATCTAGTATTGGTGGTTGAGGTTACGGGGAATGACTCTAAAGGTCTAATTTAGCTAGATATAATCAAATTATCAATGCGCTTGAAAAGTAGGTTGTCCAAAACACTGGACACCTTCATGGTAAATGATGAAAATACTTTGTTCCGGGTGTGATTTTCGATATAGCACTGACCCACATACAGAGAATACTCAGAAGAAACAAGCTGAAAGTGTAACATGTTTATTTACAGTACGTGAACACAGGCACATGAATGGATAAATTTGGCAACTGAAAGAGAGGGGAAGAGAACTGGTGAAACAGGGAACGGTGTTAACAAAAACGATACTTGTAAACAAGAAAGTGTCTTACTAAGTAAATGCCGTCAGGTCGCCAGGGGTAGAGGGAGTCAGAACCTGGGTGTACGAATCTAGATTGTCCAGATGCTTCAGTACGAGCTGGGGAGTGAATACTGGTGAGTTCATGAGAGAGTTCAATGTTCAGGTACTTGCGTTGGAGGGTGGACAGGGTACGCCTCTGCCTTGGTTCAGGAGTCGGGAATTTCCAGGAAGCTGCCAACTTAATCCAAAACACGAAATCCAGAACATAATCCACAAAACGTAGGTAAACTTGAGGGTCCAGGAAATCACTGGAGCCAAAGACGAAGCTCAACGAAGATAAACAAGGTTCAGGTTTCAGCCTGCGAAAAATCAAACACAATGATTCATGGAACGAAGCATAGCTTGGGTAGTGGCTAGGTTTGTTACCACTGAAGGCAAACACTCTGGCATCGAAATGCTGGCAGCATCCGGCTTAAATACTCCTCAAGGCAATCAGCAGATCAGTCGCACCTGTCACCCCGTGCACCTGAGAAACTCTGGAACCATCTGAAAGCTAAAAACAAAGTGAACACAAACACACACACACAAAAAAACTCACACCTGACACCGGGGATGATTTCAAAAATGTTTATGGAAAATAACGGTTTGAACAAATCTAACTTTGGCTACTAGTTAACAGACAATAAATTAGCAACTAAATGGGTTACAATTTAAATATGATTTTTGGTTAAAGGTGAGAAGATGACTCTGTTATATTATCTACATATAAGATTTTCATGAAAACAGATATTGGAGCATTTCCTGTTCCCAACAAGCCCTAAAGGAAATTGTTATTGATTTTATGGGTACCGACAACAAGAGTGAAAGGATGTAGAGATGTGCTTGTATATGTTGACACTTTCTCTAGGTGGGTCAAAGCCACCCCCACCAAAACGGAATTAGCCTGAGAAGTCATTAATTGGCTAATTAATGATCTGATTCCACGTCACAGTGTTCCCCTTTGCATCCGCTCGAACAATGGAACACACTTCAGCTCGAACTCCTTGAAAAAAGTGGAGTAGTACTTTGGGATCAAACACAGGTTAGGGACAGCTTACCATCCAGACTCTCAAGGACTCGTTGAAAGAGCTAATCGCACAATCAAAGAACGTTTGGCTAAAGTTTGTACTGATACAAAGATGAAATGGTTGGATGCGCTGCCCTTGGTGATGTTTTCCATAAGATCGTTGCCCACTGAGCGCATGGGATTGACTCCCCGTCAGCTGCTGACAGGAAGAATGATGACCTGTTCTTTTACCTCCTCTCTTCGGTCGGGGTGTGCACCCAGTTTGGATACGCAGAGAGAGGAATTAACACACTATGTTCAGCAATTGCAATCTGCTGTGAAGATTTTGTCTCATAACACACACAACGCTCTAACAAAAGAGCCAACAGGGGAGACGCCGGAGCACATTGAGCCCGGGGAGTGGATATACATAAGGGTGTTCCACAGATCTTGGGAAGACCCAAGGTTGACTGGACCCTTTCAAGTGGTGAACTTCACCACATACAGTGTGAAGGTCTGGTTGGATGACAGCCGGACTAAGGTAAGCAAATTTTGGCTCAAATCACATTGCAGGAAAGGAGAGCAATCATCAAAGAGACCTCAGAGAAATCAGAGAGCACCTGAGGAAGAACCTATGAATAGGTTCGATTGGATATCTTTTGACTTAACATTTCATTTCCAGCTAACACATCAAAAATGTGCTTGTGGAATTAAATTCATTTATTCCAGTAACCATAACGTCAAAAGGTAAGATTAACTCATCTTTTTGCTTTCAACTAACAAAATACAATTATGTGGAATCTGTTTCATAAATGTTTGAGTGGGCTGGGTTACTTCAACAGAAGGAACGTGATAAAGAAACAAACAATAAAAATTCTATTTGTTGGGTTAAAGCTTGAAGGAGTATGTCCCGGTAAATTTGAAATAAGGTCACAAAATCAAAAATCACAGAGGGAGAAGGATTTCTAAAGTAAAACTGTGTGAATAATCAACAAACAAATGTTTACTTCTGTGAATGTGGGAAATTGTGGAATAAACTGCATGAAGGGTTAAAGGAGTGTTCAACTATTTAATCAATTCAAATAACTTATAGAATAGAAATTATAACTTCATATTTGCTTCTGAGTTATTTATCTATAGATGATGCAACTTAGATTGTAAATTAAAGTGATACAAGGCCTTGAACTTTTACTTGCTGCAGAACAGAACTGATTTATTGGGAATACTTGCTTTAATAATTAATAATAATTGCTATTGACTGGACAGGAAAAATGTGCCCTGGTTACCCTCTCCATCCAGGATGCCCTGACACCGATTGGCCTACTTCGTCAGGGGGAACCTTTCAGAAAATGAATTTGATAGGTCTGCTAGAATACAAACTGCTTCCTGTTAGAACCGATTCTAATCTTTTAAATGACACCAAGGCAAAACAGGAGATACACCTGAAGACTGTGTAAACAGGATGTTGTAATTATTTCTTGTCAAAATAGAATAGCTTTGGATATGATCCTTATAAAAAAAAAAAAGAAAGAAAAACGGTTGTGTGGTGTTTTTGGAGAGGCTTGTTGTTCTTTTATTCTCAACAATTACAACACCTGACGAATCTCTAACGAAGGCCCTAAATGAATCACAACCACCATACATTGAAGTAAAATTGCACTCAGGAATTAATGAACAATTCACAAAAATGTTTGAGATGTGGTTTGGAAAATGGGTAACCTACTGGTGAGTATATTCACTTCATTGACTGTTGTGGTCGCAGGTTGTGTATGTTGTTGTGCAACGTGTATTCGAGCTCTCATCCTCAGGTGTATTGATCGTGTGATTGGTTCCAGTGATACCAGAGGTTTGAGATTATTATTGTCTCCACTAGGTGTATCCACTGTTGCTTAGACACAACCAGGGGTCTACCGGAGAGATGGCGTTCCTTCCTGGGGGCGGAGGAACCACGTGACAGCTGGAAGGAGATTCCCTGGTCATATATAGGTTTAACACACATACAGGGTTGAATTATTGTTTCGGGGGGTGGGTACCCAGTTGCAGGTGGTCCAGTGCCTAGGGGGTTAACTGATCTAAATTAGTGAGGTGCCTTTAAATGACACCTCTTCAGGGGGGTTGTTAGGAATAACCGTTATTAATATGACTCATAGCTGTTTTTCCCATTTGTACTATAGTGAAATAAAATATAAGTTCTAATGTTTCCCTTTTGTTACAATAGGATAAGAATGCTCATAGACATACAGTACAAGGATAAATGGCCCAAGGGTTGTCATAAATGACCTGAGGCTGGGGCACTGGGTTTGATAGTGGAGCAAGCGGTATAACTGGTTTGATTAGAAAGCCACAACACACTTAGATTAAGTATGGACACCCGCTACTACACAATCTAACAGATAGACACCACAATGGTGACACATAGTCTACTGACAATCACTAAGGGAGTGCACATCCATTGCATTGGAGTGCCAGATATAAAACTATATGTGACCTTCTATTGGGGCTCTTCGTCATCCTTACACAGACTACGACGGTCCGAGACGGGAGCCTCAGCGCTGATCTCTGTAATCATTCCTCTGCCTTAATTTAGATTAAAAGAGCTAAAAGTTAGAAACTGGTTGAGAGTCGTTCCTTTAAGAGTCTTTAGATAGAGTGTGTGATCTCTTCATGGGGACCAACTACCGGTGGGGCTCCGAGGCATCTGACCGCCAACAGGGTGCGGTAGCTCGGACAGAACTTATGCTTTATAGCATTATGGTATAAATGGGAAAAACAGCTAAGAGTGATATTAATAAAGGTTATTCCTAACACAAACAAAGTCATATGATGTTCACAGATATTACCCACTGAACCCACAACTTACAATTTGACACACAAGAACCCGTGTTTAGTGTCTCCATGGTGATGTTTTTTAGTAGACGTTTGATTTAAATATAAAACGTTGGTAAATTTGAAACCACAAGGAGGTGATGAGTGGCTGAGATCTCACGAGAGTTGTGCGTAAGTAGTATGGCGTAATACTGGTAAACAAACACACAGGTAAAACAAGCCAATAAATTCAAGCCGAACACATGAACATGTAGAATACTAATCACTGTCTCATATTTTCCCAATAAAACAAACTGGACGAGGAAACCTTGGACAGCCTGGAGAGCTACGTGGACGAATGTTTTGATAACATTGTAATGGGCAAGCCAAAAAAATCTCCACCCATGGCCACTGTTGGAGTTGTCCTTCTAAACTCCTGCGTGTTCGTTTATTTGGTCAAAGCATCTCAATTCTGCGTGAGAAAAACTAAACTTAAATGTCTAAGAAAACAAAACACGGACTAGAGATTGAAGCTGATTCACCCGGCCGGGGAGAGAGGTGCCATCTCTGTGTAGTCAGGAACACTTCTGCTTTTTTTTCTCCCCTGCACCGTTCTTTTATTGAACACACACATACTACAGGAAATATACATTTTACATTTGTTGTGCAGCGCCTTCTCAGTTTCTCACACATTCTTTTGCTGAAGTCAGTTTCTCGCACATTCTTTTGCTGATGGTCAGTTTCTCACACATCTTCAGGAGTCTTCAGGGAGAGGAGTACCATGCCTCTCTAATACACTGCCAGCTTCTCATGATACATACAGAAAACACCTGCAAGCTTTAACCTTGAATAATAAACACTCATTGTGTGACCACACTAGAAGCTACTGTTTAAGGATTTTTCTAACTCTCAAAAGCATAACTAAAAACTCCTAATAATAATCAATCTATAAGCAGCAAATCCCAAATATATTTTAGCTTTAGCTACTAATGATAAGGCATTTATATATCCACAATTCCCCCTTTTGAAGTCTGTTAAGACTTCACTAAAAGAATACAAAAAGTAAACGTCTATACCAGAAGCCTAAGCACAGCGGACTTGAATCAAATTCTCAACACCCCTTCAGGCTCCTCGTCGTCATCAGGGATAGCCAACAAAGGCATCATATGAGGAGGTGTGGTTGCCTTGCCTTCAATAGTTGCAGTAATAAAGCGCACAATCAAAGATCTAATACATGGTACACAACAACATCCACACGTCACCATAATAGCAACAAATACTGCTATGGAAATAAACAAAGACATGATTAAGCCTGTCCAATGTCCAAACATGCCAATCATCCAATCCTCAAATGGGTTATCAATACCTGAATGTTCATGCGTGGTGGCGGATAGTGTTTTGAGGCCTGCTAAGGCTTTCGACACCAATCCGTCTGGTGCTGTATTGTTTGAAATAAATGTGCAACACATATCACCAAACATTGCACATACGCTCCCCTTTTCTGCTAGAAGCATATCCAGCGTCATTCTATTTTGTACTGACATAAGGGAAGTAGGCCCTGTTTGATCAGCGAGTCTCTCAACTGCATCTCGAGTTAAGTTTGCGAGGCGTAGGATATTGTAATGAATATAATTGATGCGGTCGATATTCTTGTTAGGGGTCACAGGGAAAAGGGCAGCAATGATTGGTATATTCTCAAATCCTGCAGGAATTTGGTCAGCCAATTTATATTCATTTGGTACTCCCCTAGGGACACCTATAGCATCTATATAGGTGGGGGAGCCCTGACTTAAATCAAATCCAGCAGTGCTTCGTTTCATAATATGCCGTCGCCTTCTGCAGGTGAGAACTGTTTGTTGGGCATGTTTAGTGGGTAGACGTTTAAGGTCCTTACCCAAAAGAATAAGGGGAGCCTGTAATCTCACCATTGCACACACCCCTATGGTATTCTTAGGTATGTTGGTAAGTAATCTATGTCCACCACAGTAATAATAGAGTCCAGATCTGGCCCAAGGACCAATAACACTACCTGGTGTAGTAATATTACACCAATCTGACGGGATCTGTCCTACATTAATTTTGGGCGAGATTGATGTAAAGTTAAAACATGTATACATGCCATTACCTTTATTGGGTGAGAATGGTCCTGTTTTGGTATTGTTAGGGATAGGAGGGAAGATGCTGGCTAAGGTGGTGCAGTTAGCTGGAGATGCCTAGGTGGTCAGCTTAAGCATGCAATTATAACCCCAAGTGTCCTCTGGGTACAGAGGAGCAGGGTCGGTAGTTAAATGTGGTTTTGCCGCCGCGCATGCCACACAATCTGATTTACTTTGTTCTTTGGCAGTCTGAGCTATCCATTGGATCCAGAGGTTATCTTCAGTATATCCTGTCGCCATTTGAATGATTTCTATGGGTTGTAAAATGGAATAATCTATTTTGACTACTCTCGGGTTGGTTGGAGGTTCCACAGTGGGTTTACTTCCAGCAGAGGACTGCGTGGAAGAGGTGCCCGGGGTGGATTGCATGGTTTGCGTTTTCCAATTGATTTTGATCATTCCTTGTGCATCTGGCCCTGATTTCCAAACCCCTAGTGTCAGATAGTCATTGCTTGGGGTCCCGTATCGGCGATTAATACCTTTTAGAGAGAGAAGGAGAGGATTTACTCCCTTCCCTCCTTTCGTGGATCCTAACGTTGGATACAAACCTTTCCTTGGATGTCACGAGGGACATATTCTTCAGTGGGGTTCCACCCTGGCCCAGACCAGCCGGCCACATAACTCCTACTGCTGCATAGAGTTCCCGTCCCATCGGGGTTACTCACTTTGCACTGGTTCGACGCCTGTTGGTTCATGCATACATAAACATCATACCCTCTCCAGGCTATTTGGTTGCCCCCGCATTTAATGACGTCGCACAGGTCAAATTGAAACGTGGTGGTGTCCCCATATGTGTAGTTTAATTCCAACCCCGCATAATATTTGAGACACGCGTCTGGACGCGGAGAGGGGCTGCGTTTCGACACCTTGTTTTCAGGATGACTGGAGCATGTCTGGAAAGGAAGTTCACACAATAATCCAAAAATCAATGTAACAATAGAAAAGGAAATAATGCATGAACCTACCAAAATCCAACCCATATGGGGTAGGGTTTTTGCCTTTTGGCTCATACTTTCAACAAAGTACTTAATACAAATCCTGGAATATACTATGAACAAACAAACCCTGTAAATAAAAAAATAGAAAGTTTTTTTTTTTTTTTTTAGTTCAGTTCAGTTCTGTTCTGGGTGGGAGAGCAGCTACAACCACCCTGTGAAAGGGAAGCTCAATCACTTCCGCCTCTTCTGCTGTATGATGTCCTGGTCTTCAACTCACAGGTGTAGACTGACCTGGAGCCTGGGATTCATACCAGGGGATTATTCTGCCCGTATGTGGGTATGAATACTTTTGCAGATTGTTGAACCCAAGGTGTAGACTAACCTATGGGTATGATGACTTCTCCTCACCCCTAGGGGATTATTCTGCCCCTTCTGTAGGGTGAGAAGGTGGCTCTTCTGTTTTCGTGTTCTCTCTCAAGTTTTCCTGGACTTCCGTGAGAGACCTCTGTGGATTCTCGGCTGCGGTGCACTGACTCCAATGGTACCATGTGTCTCCTTTACCTTTGAGCCTCACCGCGTGTGAAGTCCTCTCAGTGACCTGGAATGGACCGGTCCACCTTGGTTCAGACCACTTCCGTTTGATGACCTTCAGAAGGACCCACTCTGCTTCTGACGTGGAGTTCTGGTCCCCAGATGGTTGGGATTGGACCTGTTTGGAGAATGCTGCAACAAGACTGTGGAGAGATCTATAATAATCACGGTGAGACATGGACAGTTCACATTCATTTAGGAAAGGTAGTCTGGTTTGGGGACCTGGAAATGGTCTCCCTGTCTGTAGTTCATGCCTCTGATTTACAGAGCTTCTTACTGACATTAAGGCTAATGGTAAGGCTGTGACCCAATTCATTTTGGTCTGTGCACAGATTTTAGCCAATTTGGTTTTGAGTGTTTGATTCATCCTCTCCACCTTGCCCTGGGACTGTGGATGGTACACTGTCCCAAAAGAATGTTTGAGCCCCAAAAACCTTTCCACTTCTTTCAGCTCTTCAGTTTTAAAGTGTGTGCCATTGTCTGATCTGATTTTGGCTGGGAAACCATGTCTGGGCATGTAATGGTTGATCAGACACTTTACCACTGCTTTGCTGTCCTCCTTTTTTGTAGGCCATTCTTCTGGCCATCCTGTGAATGCATCCACACATACCAACAGATATCTGAACCCATTCACTCTCTCAGTCATATCTGTATAGTCAATGATGATTTCTTTCCCTGCAATAGGATCCACTGGGAATTTCCCTGGCGCTGGCTTCAAGGTAGGTTTGACATTGAACTGTCTGCAAATTTCACATGAGTTTATCCAATGCACTGCCATTGGTTTTAAATAAGGATGCCACCAATGTTCGAGATTTTTCAGCATCTGTGTGGTTCCTACATGCCCCATTCCATGGGCTTCCTCCAGGGCTGCTGTAGTGAGCCCTGGTGGCAGGAATGGACGTCCGTCTGGACTCCTCCAAAGTCCATTTTGGTCCTCACTGCCTCCTCTCGCCTTCCACATCGACTTTTCTTCTGGTGAGGCCCCCTTTTGTAGTTTCACTACTTCCTCCAGAGTGGGCTCTGGTGTCCACCCTACCTCTGAACACAACAATATAGTTTTTGGTTGATACCCAGCACACTGCTTTGCTGCTTGATCTGCCGCCTGATTCCCTAGTGCTACTCTGGTATCACTGTTGAATGTCCTTTACACTTGATAACTGCCACCTCCTGTGGTAATAGCAATACTTCAGCCAACCTTCTCATTTCCTGTTCATGCTTGATGGGTTTCTGTCCTGCTGTCCTAAACCCTGTTCTCAACCATTGCTTCAGTTCAACATGCACTGCGCCTGTGGCATATGCTGAGTCTGTGTAAATGTTTATTTTTTGTCCTTCTCCTAATTCTAGGGCCGCTATCACTGCCAAAACATCTGCTCTCTCTGCTGATTGTGTGTCTGTCAGTCTTCCCGCTTTCACTGTCACAAAGTCTGTCCCTGTGTCCTCCACAACTGCATACGCTGCTTTCAGTCCTTCTGTGTCATGTCTGAAACAGCTACCATCTGTATACAGGTTTCTTGCCTCTGTTAAGGATGTGCTTTGTAAATCTGGTCTGATTTTTTCATTAAACTCCACTTTTTCTGCACAGACATGTGGTTCTCCTGATGTCATTCTGTCTGCCATGTTTATGCCTTCATGTGTGTATGTGATGTTGGGAGCTTCCAGCACCTTGCTCAGTCTCTGTTGTCTCAGTGGTGATAGTGTGAATGTCTTTGAGTTCACAAAAGCCACTACTCCATGGGATGTGAGAATGTGGAGGGAGTGTCCCATAACTACATGGGCTGTTTTCTGGATTATTTTAGCCATCCCTGCTGCATGTATGGTGCATTCATGATGTCTTTGTTCCATGTTGTCCAACATAACACTTATGTACATTAGCATTTCTTATTCCCCCTTTTTTCTGAAACAGCACGCCATTGGCTGTGTGTGCTGTTACAGAAACATCTAAATAGAACGGCAATGTGTAGTCGGGGTGTGCCAAGTGTGCAGCTTGGGATAGGCTGGTTTTCAAAGCTACAAAAGCTTCCTCAGCTTCTCGAGTCCATTCCTGTGCGGCAGTGAGATTTCTCATGCCCAGTTCTTTGACCAGGTCCCTAAGTGGAGCAGTGAGATCAGTGTATCCTGGAACAAAAGATCTACTGTATCTAGGGATACCCAAGAAGGAAAGCATGTCTTTCACAAAAACGGGTTTGGGATGGGAAAGAACAGCTGACTGATGAGTAGGGGACATCCCAGTGCCCGGTTGGGAGATAACTCTACCCAAAAAGTCAACCTGTTTTCTGCAAGTTTGCAGTTTGGCTTTGCTGACCTTGTACCCGGCTTTAGCAAGGTGTGAGAGGACCACAGCCGTGGCCTCCAAGCATTCTGAAACAGTTGGCATTGCCAAAAGGATGTCATCCACATATTGAATCAATGTGGTGTGTGGTGGAAGGGGGCAGTCCTGTAGAGAGTCTTTAAGAACTTGGTTAAACATTTCTGGAGACAGAGCAAAACCATGTGGCAAACGAGTGTACGATACGTTTGATAACTGTACAGAGGCGACAACGCCCTCTGGAGCTACATAAATATCAGTGGTGACAATGTCCCATGTCGTACCCTCCAGCTCTTCAGCAAAGCTTTCCTGGTAGCATTCACAGTTATTTGTGTCATAAAACAGTGTGACATGTGGTGGGTCAGGGGGAGGAACATAGGGTGCCAGAGTGGAGATGCAGGATTTCCACCGAAGGAAGGAAGAGAGAACACCTGTGCATGCCGTGGTTTCTGGGTGTAGCAAGACCCAGTAAATGTCAGCCTTAGGATCGGGCAAGGGCTGGATTAAATACTGTCCATGTGAAAAAAATGTGTTGCTGCCACATGAGAGTTGGGTGCCATTAGGAAGATGCACCTGCAGTCCATCTGAACCACACAGAATGGTTGTGCCCATTTTGATCAACATGTCTCTGCCCAGTAAATTTACTGGTGTGTCTGCGGACACTAAGTAGCTGTGGTTCAAAATTTGCCCTCCTATTTCAGTTCTTAGGGTCTTGGTTTAAGGTAGGACCTGTTTAGCCCCAGAAAACCCCATGACAGTGGTAGTCCTTGTGGAGAGAGTGTTAGGAGGGGCTTGTTTGATGGTTGATCATGTAGCCCCAGTGTCCACTAGAAAAGGAAGACTTTGTCCATACACCGTCACGGACAGTAAGGGGTCCTCAGTCCCTCTGTCCAGGGGGTTCTGTGGGGACCCTCAATGGTGGTCTGGCCAGTGACTGGGCTCATCCCAGGCTGGCAGTTGGAGTGAAGGTTGCTGCTGTTGGCCTCCACGTGATGGACCCCTTCGTCCCCTTTGTGGGCGTCTCGCAGGCCCTCCCATAGGTCCATGCCATCCATAACCCACATGTGGACCGCGTTTGTAGGGACAATCCCTGCTCCAATGACCAGGCTCTTCGCAGTAATAGCACACATCAGCATTCCCCCCTCTCGGTGGCGGTCTGCGCTGGAATCCCCTTCCCCTGGGCCCACCCCCTCCCCTGAAGCGACCAGCATGTGCCTGATAAGGACCAGAGGTCATAGGCCCCTGTGCAAACGTGTCCTGGTGGCCAGGAAAGGGAGGAGCTTGTGGAGGTTGGGACACAGCACTTTCATACATTATTTTAGTTGTTTTACCTTCTTTCTTTTTTTCTCCAGCTTTTTGTTTTGCCTCTGCTAACTGCATTTTTAGTAGCTGAGTTTGTAATGTTTTAAGTTCTTCCTCATCTTTTTTATTTTCCTCTTTTATTTTAGATAAATGGTGGATTAAATGGCAGTCCCATGTTCCAGTATCAGCCCCTGGCAAATCAGGATTGTCCTCCATGTTGGTTTTAACCTGTGTGGGTAAGCCTCTTAACACAGCATCTCTGAACCAATCCCTCTGTGAGCCCTCATTGGCTGGATTAGTACCGGTTTGTGTTTGCCACATGGATTTACACTGGTCCAAATATTCTCTTGGATTGGTATTTGGATTCCATTCAAATTTAGGGATGGTGCGCCCCCTGGTTACAGGGTATAGGTCCCTCAGCGCATCTCCTATCCACTGGGAATAACGGGTGAAATGTTCTGAATCTGGGGCTAGTGTGGTGTAAACTGTGGTTTCAATCTCTCTACAGGTGTGTGGTTTCATGCAGCGAGCTGCAATTGCGCGGTAGTCCCCTAGAGCTAAAGTGGTTCCTGCAGTTAAAGAATCCAATGTTTGCAACCAAATAGATGCACCCTCTGTAATAGGGGGTAATTTGTAGCACAGAGTGGTGAGATCTCCTAAGGAGAAAGGTTTGTATTTTCTTTGACCTCTGGACCCCGGCTGTTCAAGAAGCGGTAAATTGTACGTATATCCTGGATCCCTAGGCGCCACCTCACGCAAAAGATACCTGTTAGGTATGGGCCCACTATGCACGGATGACGGCCCCACATCTTCCTCATTTTCTTCCGCTAGATTAGTGGGCTCGTTGACTGGGGGGGCTAGATCCGCTGGGGTGTAAGCATTGACGGTCCGTGGAACAAAAATAGGAGTAGGCAAGGGTTGGGGGCCTGGGTACCACTGGCCGTTAAGGGCCATGACTACTGAGCCCTGTGTTGGCTGTGGGGTTTGTGGAGTGTGTTGAGGAGTGGGTTGGGGGGGAGTTTGGTTAAGCTCGCAGTAATTGGTATGCGGCTGTGGGGGTAGAGATGAGTCAAGAGGACCTGCAGAGTCAACAATCTGTTGGAGACGTTCTCTCATCTGACGCACATTCCAATTGTCAAGAGGCAACCCTCTGTATGTGTCAAGAGAGGGTTCTTCATCTGTGGATGATTTAGAGGTACAATCGGATGAAGAGAAAGGATTTCCGGGAGATATATGACCGCAAAGACTTCGAATAGAAAACTTTGAACATGGCAATAAATCAGGTAGGTTTTAGCTAACCAGCTAAAAATAAAGAAAGAAAACACAACTATATTTGCTGTTAAAGACTCGACAGGGAATACAGTTTATGATCTCGAAAGAATAAACAGCACTTTCAGAGATTTCTACCAAGTTTCATACTCACCACAGATAGACCCGTCAGATAACGACATTGATACATTTTTGGATAAAGTAACACTTCATAATGTCAGAGTCTGAGTCTGTGTGTCTTGGTGTATGTGCTGGTGTGTGTGTGTGTGTGTGTGTGTGTGTGTGTGTGTGTGTGTGTGTGTGTTTGTGTGTGTGTGTTTGGTGTACTTGTCTGCATAACCATTCAGTGTTTCACAGTTGGTGCTGGAGTTCTCAGGTGCGCTGGATGACAGGTGTCTCCTATCTGCTGATTGCATGGAGGAGTACTTAAGCGGGAGGATGTCAGCACTTCGACGCCAGAGTGTTTGCCTTAGTGGTAACAAGCTCAGTCTCTACTGATCTTTTCGCTTCGTTCATGTGCTTCTAGTAACTTTGTATTTTGCTCCCTCGCAGGTTTTTACCTGAGGCTTTATTTACCTTTTTCGTTGTCCGATGAGCTAACCCCTCCCTCCTACTTCCCAATGTCTAAAGGGATTGCTCAATCCAGCTCTCCATCTAACGGGTCCGGACTTCCCTAAACCTGAAAGATCTTACTAAGCAGGTTTACTGAAAGTTCTGTTTAAGCTGGTGTCGGGAAATGACTCGCCTAGCCTCTGACAGCCTTCATCCAAAGGTCTCGCTATTCTTCAACTGGAGGTCCGGGCGACCGAGTAGCCTCTCGCAGTCATCCACAACTTCAACAGTCACTTTTGTTCAGGCTGCTCATTCCCTAATTTACAACTGGCTCTTGGTATATGGGCTAGGTTAATTTTAGTAGCTCAGCACGAGCCCCAAGGGCGCTGTTTTAACAAACTTGACTAAGGCAACCTATAAAAACCTCCTAAAATATCTTAGAACCAGGCAATAAGACTTTTTACCACCAATGAAAAACCAACAATACGGTGACTGAAATAATTGAATGTCCACGATTTAACTAGAATTTTATATGCTTTCTTTAATTAGTAATGCTTTTGCAGGGGTCAGTAACAGCTTAAATTCGGCAACACAAAATAATTTCAATACCAGAAATGAATCAATCAACTCAACCTGTCTTTCCCTGATGCTGAAACTAGTGGCTTTGAAGAGGCTTTGAAGACGGAGGCTCATCCATGCACCTGATGGAGAAGAATTCTTCTGGTAACAACGAGTGGTTTCTTGAAGGAAATACGACCTAATCTTCAGGTTTCTTCCTTTAAGTGGCAGGCACTGATGCTCCAGGCTTCGATGGTTAAACAGGATCTTTGTTGTTATTTGTCTCCGAAGACAGTAATTTCCAGAGGCTGAAGAGTTGAAGGAATCCCGGGGACATAAATGAAGTTGATTCAGGACTTCTAGAAGCCTGAAACTTAGAGCAATCAGCTGTTCACTGATCAAGTTCACTTCTGTTGTCTGGATAAAAAGGCTTTAGTTGAAATCAGATTCTTAATTTTGAGTCACAGTCCTTTGTGGGCTCACGGGTTGATCCTCTTTGTTAATGCAGTTGATCATTGGGGCTGTGTTTCTGTTCCTTTTCCATCCAAGCTTATTTTCTTCATCCGAACTTATTTGCTGGTCTTCTGCGAGGAAACAACCAACTAGTTCATCTATTCTTGCCCATTTTATAGAGCATTTCCACCAAACCCTTTGTGCTCATTGGCCAGTGGTTGTTGCCATGGCTGTCCCATTGGTCACCCATGACATAAGGTGATTTTCTGGAATTTCCCGAGTCGTGTCCATATCAGACATGCCATCATCACCTCAGTCCTGAGCTGTCTGCTGGCCTCTTCTTTGCCCTGCGCCACCGCCTTAGTCATCAGTCTTATGCTGTAAGCTGCAGTTCTCACTTCCCCAATTCCCGAACATCTGCTCTATTCCTGTCTCACTCAACGTTACACTTCCTCTTAAACAGAGGTTTTAATTCTTACATTGGTGCTGCTCTAACTTTTAGTTACAGCATTTACTTCATTTACAGTTTAAAACCATTACTTAAACTTCATCCTTTTTATTCATACACCGCACAACATTATCTCTTTCATATATAGCTGATTGAGAATGTCAAACCTTAATGTTTTTTGTTTTTTTTCTAATTCTCAGTTCTTAACCACATTTCAATCATACATCTTTTAACTTGTTAATCAAAGATTCAACATTTTATTCAATACATGTGAAAGAATATAAAATCATCATACATCATTTCTTTGGATATACTTGTTAATATTTTTGCAAAAGATAAGACAGATAACATGTGGCAGATAATATGTGGCTCCACACAGGCCTCTCCAGTCTCTCAGCTCCAGAATATGAGAACATACTTGTTTCACTCCTCACTGCTTCAACTGTGTGTTTCAATAATTATTGCATGGATTACACATAAGGATATAAGGATATTTATTGTAACTTTTATGGATTTAACTGTAAGCAGTTACTAAATGTTGCATGGATTACATGGAACGATCTCACCTTATTTTGACACCTTGCTGAGTTCCGACTTCGTTCCAGAGTTTCTCTGAGTATCTGGATTATCAACTACTGAGTTTTGGATCTATCTTCTTGTGGATTTCTCTCACTACCGTCTGTACCTTTTTGGACACGGACCAAGCTGGCGGCTTCCCGTTTCCTTCAACTCCAGGACTAAGGCATAAGCATACCCTGTTCCATCCTCCATCACAAGCATCGGCACCTGAGCTCCATTTGGTTGGCACCAAGATCACAACTGAAAGGACAACTGAACGATCTCACTTCGCAAGTTAAGACTCTGAATCTCTCTATCCCTGGCGGTTCAAGCTACAGCAATTTAGTAAGCCATTTCTCAGATCTAAGTAATCAGTTGCTTCATATTATTTGTTTGTTCACCAGTCCATTCTTCTTCCTTCCCGTACAGTTGGTGTTTCCAGTCCTCGTCCCTGATTACTTTGCTGACAATAAAACCCGTAAAACTTTTACTTCTGAGTGTTCTCTGTATGTGGGTCAAAACTGTACTGAAAATAACACCTAAATTATCAGATAATCAAGCGATGGCCCTGGATGTACCACTCACTGACTTCAGCCAAAATCCAAGAAGCTCTCACAAGCATGCCCAATAAAAAGGCTCCAGGCCCAGATGGATTTCCAACAGTGGTCTACAAAGAATTCTGGAATATTTTGGCTGCAATATTCCAAAGAATGTTGCAGGAAACTGAAGAAAATGGCATACTTCTGCCAAATATAAAATCTGCCAACATCACTCTCCTGTTAAAACCAGGAAAAGACTCAGTACTCACTACCAGCTACCATCCCATATCCCTTATTAATGTTGATCTCAAAGTAATCTGCAAAGCCCTTGCAAAAAGACTAGAAAAGGTAACTCCACTCATAATACATCCTAACCAAACTGGTTTTATAAAAGGGAGGCATTCATCTACAAATTCATGCAGATTACTTAATTTAATAGACTATTCCTACAGTAAAAATATTGAGACCAATATATTATCTCTTGATGCAGAAAAGGCATTTGATAGAGTTAACTGGAAATTCTGTTTGCAACCTTGACTAAATTTGGTTTTGGAAATTCTTTCATAAACTGGTTAAAATATTATACAGTTCCCCACTGGCATGTATCAGGACAAATAACCAAACATCTTCTTGCTTCTATCTTCAGACGGGCACCAGGCAGGGATGCCCACTTTCCCCTTCATTATTTGCTATTTTCATTGAACCACTAGCGGCAGCAATCAGGCAAACTAAAGATATTAAAGGCATAAAAAGCATGAATATTGAACATAAAATCAGTCTTTATGCAGTCTTTCCTGCTCTCGGTGGAGGTGGACGCTTTTTCTCTGTCTCCCGCACCCCTCCCATATCTGCCCTGCTTCAGCTCTGTGTCTTGTCTTTTTTGGAGCCTCTTTTTGCACATCTTCCAAATTCTTCCAAAATATGGATTTGGTCAGCTGGTCTCTCAATGCAATTGATCAAATTTTCTCGACGAGAAGACAGGGATCGGGAGAGCCCACTTGCCCGGACGGGACATTTTTCTCCGGATACATGATGGACTCCTGGCAGAAGTGGAGGATTGTGTGTCTGTCGATAATGTCAGTCGAGGATGTGGAAGATGTGTATATAATTGGAGGTTTGATATCAGGATTTCTGCTTTTTGGAGTCAGCGGTTACCTGGCATATCGAGAAATTCGGAGAATGTCAGCAGCTGTTCTGGCCATTGTAAGGCTGCCTGGCATGTGTGATGGGATCTTCAGAGCGATCAACACTCAGACTGAGAAGTTACGTGAGCTGAATCGCAGACTGGATGTGATCCTTACACAGGATCGCAGGCAGGTTGCGGTTCCTGGACTCAGGGGTGAAATGGGATAAATCTTGGAGAAAGTTGTTCGCTCGGATCTGGCAGAAAGACCAGGAATTTGGCTGTTTGGATTTGCCTTTGAGAAGCACCAGCGAGACTCTCAAGGCTGACGGAAAATTAAGAGTCAGCCTAACCCAAATAATTATTGTTTTTCTGAATCTGGCTCCCCTGCACGGCCTTGATGGCTGGCTATCTTCAACCTCTCCTGGAAGTTGTGTAAACATGACGCTCTGCTCCCTCTGCCCCCTCCCTTCCCTGAGGACATCTGTGGACCTGCTCAGAACTTGGCCGGTTGATGTACATTCCAACGAACCATCAAGGACAATGGCCTCTGTGACAGTGCTTCATAGACTTACTTGCACACACTCACTTTCACACACACACATGCTCAAGATAAACATATGCACCCTCACACCACCTTCACCGTTCCTGGCATGATGTTGTTTTGTCAACTTATTGCTTCTTCCTGGGGCGTGTCACCCACAGGCTGGGGTCCTGGCTGCGCCAGGGGGGCTTGGGTTCGGGCGGGTATGTCGCCAGGGTTTTGGGCTGGCGCATGCTCTGGCACCCGGCACCGGCCCGGGGGCCCTCGGTGCATCGGTGGGCGTAGGGGCATCCTAAACTGGCAGATAGGTACCATCTCATTGCAGGGGCTCTCTCCTTCAAGGAGTCTATTCTGCTGGCGGGGCGGAGGCTCTGTGGGAGGGCATGGGATGGTGGGAGCGCATTTGCACATTGTGGACTTTGTGCACGGCTTTTGCTTCGGGTGCTCTTTGCTGCGTTCTGTCCTACGCTGTAAGGAGTCCTGTGGTGTTGGGGTAGTGGTCCGGTGTGCAGCAGCTCTGGGCTCCGAGTGTTGGTGCTGCAGGGTGAACGTTGCTGGGTTTGGCGGTTGCAGCAGGCTTCTCAGCCTTATGCTGAGGTGGGGTTTGTTTGTCTGCTGGGTGGTTCCTGGTGGGCGGTGTGTGCTTGGGGTTGGTGGTCTTCACCGTGCCCCTAATGATGTATGGAAGGATGTATAGTGTTGCTGTGGCTTTGGCTCAGGGGGAACCGCGGCTTGGCTTGGTTCCTTTGTTTTTCCTTGGCTGGCATGGATGTTGGTGGTTCTGCGTCTTGGGGGGGGAGCGCAGCCTCTTTGTTTGTGTGCTGTGGCCTTTCTCTGGCTCACTTCGGATTGCTGGGCTGGCATCTTTCTCTTGGCCACGGAGGTGAGCGGGGTGGTGCATTGCGGGGGTCTGCTTGACTACCTGGCTGGCCATGGGGTTTCGGTTTGTTTGTCTATGGGGGGGTGCATGTGCCAATGGTAGCCCAGAGCATGCATTTGGGTGGGCCTGACATTTTGGGTCGGGTGTTTCTTATTGGTGGCCTCGGTGTTGGTGTTGGATGTGTTTGTTGCCCCGCTTGCCTGGTTGTGGCTTCGGTCCGGTGTCGGGCATCAGGGATTGGACGCTCTGTTAGCTCTGCCCCGTGGGTTCGGGGACGGTTGGGCGTTTTGGTCATGTGCCCTCCTTTGTGTGGCATATTCTGGTTGTGCTGGGCCGGCTAGTCTGCTCTTTTTTCTGTAGTGGGGCCGCACTCTCGGCCGTTGCTGCACACGCTTCCGGCCGGCTCCTTTTTGTTGGGGGTTGGAGGCTTCTCCGGGCAGGGGACTCGGTGTTGGGGCTGGGGATTGGGGTTTGAGGGTTGCAAAGATAGCCCTCCTTGGGCAACCCGTAGTGGCAATGATGTGGTGTGTCTGTGTGGTTGTGGGGGCATGGTGGGGGAAGCCAGCCCGAGTACTTCCCGCTGGCCAGGGACATCTTGCCAGGTGAGTTTGTCTCATCTTGGTGTGGGGTGAGGGGTTCTGTTGTGGGGGTGGTCCTCGATGGTGTCTGCCCTGTTGCGCCTGTGGGCAGGGGTAGGGGTAGCGTTTGGCGGGGCCCTTACCTTGCTGTCGCAGCGCACTTTGTGGTGGGGGCAGGATGTGGCGGGGGCTGTGTGTGGAGCTTGCAGTGTGTGGGTGTCGCTTCATCGGCTTTTCGGGGATGAAGCTCACCTGTGTGTTGGACCACTTGTTTGCTGAGTATTGGATTATCTGCACGTTGTTGGACGTCACTCTGCCCCTCCAATGGCATCGGCCATTTTGTACCCAGGACAGCCCGCTCCTACATATCCTATCGAGAATTGCGACTGATATGACTGGGCGTCCCAAGTCTGACGTCACAGGACACTATATAGGAAGGCGCTCATGTTTGACAACTTGCCTTCTGCTAGAAACCGGACAAGTGACTGAAGCGCGCCACTTCAAGAGAAGAGCTCTTTGCAGAGTTCATTCATTCTCTCTCGTTGGACAACAAACAATTCATAACTGAGGTTTTTGGACTAAGAAGGCCAGAGATTTCACTTTGCCGATCAAAGACGTGAGTTAAACACGTAACTGAGAACACGGAGTTTCGGAGAGACGAACTGCTACCGTGTTTCATTTCCAAGTCAACTTTGATGGTCAGATCATATTTTTCCTTTTTGTCAAGAAGACCAAAGGACGAAGACTGACCGGTTTCCCTGAAGTTGATTGTGGACGCACAATTAACTTACCCCACTTTTCCTCGCTCGAATTCCCTCGCTCAGGAAGAAGACGACACCAAGTAAAACCCATTTTTTTTATTTCTTTACTAGAAGGCCTGGGCAGGGTCAGAGGTTGTAGAAGCGATCAGAATCGCTGGTTAGGATCTCATGTGTTCTGAATAATATGTGCATGTAACCTTGCTTATTGAACTTTGATGTGTTATGTTGATGTCGGGATCCGCCGCGTTTACTATCTGAACGCGGGTGCGTTGCAAGACCGGAGTGTTAAAACGACCTCATGGTAAAATCCTCCTTTGTCTTCAATCTCACTGTGCTAGCTTGCCGCCAAAAGTTAGAATCCTTTGTGCTCAGGAGTTAGGGGGACGTTTTATTATCAGAAGATCATAAAGGACAATCGAAGCTGCGCTCCAACCCCCCACCAGTCGCCACTACACCCCCTTTCATATCCTCATTTTCCTTCGTCTGTAGTGCCATAAACTGCTGGTTGACTCAATACATACCCACTACCGTTTGTTGATTTTTGCTTATTTAGATGTGTTACCCCTGTGTTTGTAGAATTTTGCATGTTGAGTAGGTGAAAATTAATAAATATTCACATAGATAAAGAGAGAGCGTTTTGTGTTTCATTGTGTGCAAAAAGTGATGTGTCAGTCAAAATAAGGTTCAAGTTCCACACGTTTCAGCAGAAACGGTTGATTAAACAGTGACATCTCCGGCAATAGTTATTAATTATTACGGAGTATTCAACGGTTGTAATTGTCAGAGGCGTTGAGCCACAATTACAACACCAGAAACATTTCTGGTCTCGATTCATAAATGAGGATTTTTGGTTAAGAAATTGATTTTGTCAGATTATGATTTGTAATTATAATTATTGATCAAGATTAATCAACCAATAATCATAAACCTAACATGTGGGAGTGTGATTCAGGTGTTAACAGCTACACAAACGTTCTATATTGAGCCGCATTTACCACTAAATACATCTTACATTCATAATACCGTGCACTTTTTGGTAAAAAAGCTGTTAATATGAACGTTTTGGCAGGTGTAGGAGCAAGCATGGTGTTATCTTGTATTCTTTTTATCCTTCTTTCTTTCCTCCATTCTTTTCTCCTTCTCTCCTTTTTCCTTTTTGCCCCACCTCTCTCATTTGTGCTTCTTATTTTTTTCCTTTTAATTTCTGTCTTTGTGTCCAGAACAATCAAAATTATCTGAAAGCAGTTTCTGATCAATGTTTTTTTTTATAAATATCAAGCAGAGCATTAATGCATTAGCCGTAATGCTCCACTTGTGAAAGTAATGTCAGGATTTGGAGTTCTGCCGCCTGCTACTTACACCTTTTCGACACTAGGTGCCGCCAGTAGGAGTGTACCTGAGGCGGCAGGTGTTGTGCATCTACTCATCAGCTGGGAAGCATATAGAGGAAAGTCGCCAACACCTCGGCGCCTGAGTGTTTTTGCCTCCGTGGTAATTTCTGGCCAGCTCTAAAATCTTTGCATGATTTTTACCATGGATATCTTTTGAAGGATCTGTTGTTGCGAACTCTAACTTGCTTTGTTACCTGTTCCAGGTGTGAATCCTACCTGATCTGTTCCAGTCCTCCGTAGTGGCTAAGGCTACTTCCTGATCTAGTCTGTGCATGGCAAGCTGAACTCCTTTCCTGACATTTATTCTCTCCCTGGCGGGTTATTCCGGAATCTCCAGTAAGATACGTTTATGTTGGTTCATGTTTCTGAGGTTCAGCTATTTATCTTTTCTCTTTGTGTTTTCACAGTAAGGAAGATTAAACTCGTCGCTCCTGTTGTTCCTGATCATCTTTCAATAAAGACGTATTCCTTTTACAAAGTTCTCTGAGAGTCTCTGCATGTGGGTTAAGTCGGCTGTAAAAATCATGACAAGTAAATCTGTTGGGCTTCATCTTGGCACTCAGACAACAATTCTTAGCGCTACTCTCCCGGACAGGACAAGGTTAAAAAAAAAATAAAAAAAAACCTGAAACCACAATCAAAACATAGCAACAAAGTAAAACTGTAAAGAGCATTAACATCTTGCTTTCACTGTCCATTTAATTTCTTGTGTGTTTAAGGTTTTTATAAAATCCTAAAGTGCAAATTGTGGATCATAATTTGCCTACAAGTTGAAATGTGGATCCAGGGGAAATTTGATAAGACACAAAGCTTTACTTTATTACTTTTAAAAAATCCTCAGAGTTTAATCTACTTTCTTTGGTATGAAAATTATGTTTCTATTGCGGAAAAAAAATCCAGAATGAATTGTTTGTCCTTTCTTTTTATTTTCCTATTACAGTCATATCTTGTAGGTGGCAGTAAGGGGCATTATAGTTTTAGGCGCGAGGAACTCTCCAAACTTGAGAACAGTATCGAGCAGATCGATGTGAAAAGATAGTTTGCTTTTGGAAGTGGCAATAAGAGGCATAAACTGGTATGTGAATGCTTCAGAATGGACACACAGGAGGACAATATTGACCTGAATGACTTAAATGAATGGATGCCAGTAAGTAGTGGAAGAGGAAGAGGACGGGGAAAAGGTAAAGCAGAAGAAAGAAAGATATCAGACAGCCACAGGAGTAAAGAGAGCTGAAAAAAAAACTGTTCTGAAGAAGAGAGAGTAGTTAGGAGGAAAATTGGAATGGAAGAATGTAAAATAATATTAAAACTAAGAAATGACGAATAAAAGTAGAACCTAAGCCCCATCAAATTATCTAGTGAAATAAAAAAAAAGATAGGAGATGTTGAAATGGTGAAGGTAATGAGAGACGGAAATTTACTGATGATGTGTAAAACCGAAGAACAAAAAAGAAAAGCTTTACAAATTGATAACATTTGCAAGAAAACGGTGACAGAGAGGAAGATTATAGTAGAAGATAAAATCATTCAGGTGTGATTTATGGCATTCCTTTGGAGGAACATATAGACAAACTAAACAAAAGCATTGTTGGTGCATAGGTAGAAAGTCTCAAAAGATTGACAAAAAATATAGATGGAGGAAGAGTAGGAAGCCAGTCAATTTTAATTGACTTTGAAGAAACAGTGTTGCCACAAAACATCAAAATAGGATATCTGAGTTTTCCTGTGAGGCCTTTCATCCCTCCACCGAGATGTTATAAATGTCAGAGATGAGGCCACATATCAGCTGTATGCAAAGGTAAACAAAGCTGTACAAAGTGTGGAGAAGACCACAAAATTGACGACTGTTGGGAAGAAGTGCAAGAAAAATGTTCCAATTGTGGAGGTATAGACAAGAGGGAAGTGGAGGAGGATGTAGAATATTTATAAAAGAAGGAATACAATATCAGATATTAGGAAAAGGTAAAGAATTAGAATAAAAAGTAGTTGGAAGTTTTGGAAAAAAACAAAAATGTAATATAATAAATTTTTATAATCCATGTAAAACATTATCACTGGAGTTGATGGATGAGTTAGTGGTATATTAGGAAGGAAAAGTTATCTGGTGTGGAGATTTCAATACTAACAGCACATTATGGGGACAGTGCAATGATAAAAATGGACAAGTTATTGAAGAAATAATTTTGTTTCCCCAACCGGTTCACATGTGTTTTGTGGACCTGAAGAAAGCATTCGACTGTGTCCCTCGTGATGCCCTGTGGGGGGTGCTCCAGGAGTATGGAATCGGGGGCCCTTTATTAGGGCCATCCGGTCTCTGTACGAGCGGAGCAGGAGTTTGGTCCGCATTGCCGACACTAAGTCGGACCTGTTCCCGGTGCATGTTGGACTCCAGCAGGGCTGCCCTTTGTCACCGGTCCTGTTCATAACTTTTATGGACAGGATTTCTAGACGCATCCTAGGGCCGGAGGTTTGGTTTGGGGACCAGTGGATTTCGTCTCTTCTTTTTGCAGATGACGTGGTCCTGCTGGCCTCCTGTAGCCAAGACCTACAGCATGCACTGGGGCAGTTCGCAGCCGAGTGTGAAGCGGCTGGGATGAAGATCAGCTCCTCCAAGTTCGAGGCCATGGTACTCGACCAGAAAAGGGTGGCTTGTCCTCTTCAGGTTGGAGGGGAGTTCCTGCCTCAAATGGAGGAGTTTAAGTATCTCGGGGTCTTGTTCAGGAGTGAGGGAAGAATAGAGCGGGAGATCGACAGACGGATCAGTGCGGCTGCCGCAATAATGGGGGCGCTGTGCCGGTCCGTTGTGGTGAAGAGAGCTGAGCCGAAAAGCGAAGCTATCGATTTACTGGTCGGTCTACGTTCCTACCCTCACCTATGGCCATGACCTTTGGGACCAAAAGAACGAGATATCAAATTTATATTTATATCAAATTCTTTAGCGAATAATTGTGAGTGGGACATTGACAAAAGAGACAGCAGTAGGCAATGATCATTATCCCATTAAAATTACAAGAGGAAAATGAATAAATAACAGGAATCCTGGATTATATGAAAGATGGAACTTTAATAAGGCTGATGGAGAAAAATTTTAATATTTAAGTCAAAAGAAATTGGAAGAAATCGATATGTCAATAGATATAAATAGTTTAAATATAAATATCTGTAAAACAATTTTACAAGTTGCAGAAAAGTCAATAAAGAAAGGAGGAAGACAGAACAATAAAACAATTGTGCAATGGTGGACAACAGAATGTAGTGAAGTAATAAAACTGTGAAATAATGGATTTAAAGTACTAAAAAGCAACCCAGTTTATCAGAATCTAATTGAGTACAAAAGAAAGCAAGCAAAGGTGAGGAAGATCATTAAGAAAAAGAGAATATTGGAGAAACGTTGGAAAACAGTTAAAAGAATGAATGGTATTAAAAAAGAATATGGATATCCTATACTAAAAATAGTTAATACAACTATAATAGAAAATTAAAAAAAGCTGAAATATTAGCCAAAACATTTAGTAAAAGTCATAGTTCAAGTAATATTAGTGATGAGGGAAGGAAGGGTAGGGAAGTCACAAAACTGAAATATAAAGACTTAATGCAAAATAATGTAGATACAAATAATTTAATAAATGAGCCATTTACAAAATGAGAGTTGAACTTTGTAACCAGGAAAATAAAAAATACATCTCCTGGAAAAGATCAAATTTACTCTGCAATGAAAGAACATCTCAATGACAAAGCAAAAGACAAAATATTAGAATTATACAATAAAGTCGGGGAGGAGGGAAATCTGCCATGGAGCTGAAAGGAAGCAACAACCATTCCAACAGCTAAACCAGGAAAAGATAACACAAAACCAGAAAATTATAGACTGATAGCATTAACATCAAATATATGTAAAATAATGGGAAGAATGATTAATAATAGATTAACATATTATTTAAATAATAATGGGTATATCAGAATCAGCTTCATTGCCAAGTTCGTACATACAACAAACAAGGAATTTGACTCCAGTACACTTGACTCTCTGGGTTTCTTTTTTTTGTTGTTTTATGTGTTATAAGATATATTCTGCATATATCCTTATGTCCTTAAATACATATATACAATATACACATATACAAAGGTTGATTAGATATCAAAATGGTTTTCAAAAAGGGAGTAGCACTAATGATTCGGCATTATGTTTACAACATGAAATAAGGAGCGCACAAATAAACAAAGAAAATGTAGTAGCTGTATTTTTTGATATAGAAAACGCTTATGACATAATGTGGGTTGAAGGATTATTAAATAAATTAATTAAAATGGGTATTACTGGAAAATGTTTAAATGGATTAAAAACTTTTTATCAAATAGAAAAATACAAGTAAGAATTGGTCATGAAATGTCAGGTAAATATATAGTAGATAATGGTACTCCTCAAGGAAGTATCATAAGTCCATTATCGTTTTCTATAATGATAAATGATGTATTTAAAAATATTGGTAAAGAAGTTGGTTGCTCAATATTTGCAGATCATGGAGCTACATGGAAAAGGGGTTGTAATATCAAAGTTATTGTAAGAAAATAGAACATGAAATTATTGGAATAGAACAATTGGCATATCAATGGGGATTTAAATTCTCAGTGGAAAAAACTAAAGTAAAAGTGTTTACACAGGAAAGAGAAAGAGAAAATATAAAACTAAAACTACACAATCAAGTTTTAGAACAAGTAAAAAGTATAATGTTTTTAGGTATATGGTTTGATAAAAAAATAATATGGAAAGTACATATAAAGGAAGTCATAGATAAATGCAAAACAGTATTAAACATTATGAGATGTATGGCTGGTATTGACTGGTAAGCAGATCGAATAGCATTAAAAAGGATTTATACAGGATTAATTAGATGAAATATTGATTATGGAAGTTTAATTTATGGATCAGCAGCAAATGCACATCTTGTAAAACTAGATAATATACAACATTAAGCTTTAAAAATTTGTACAAGAGCAATCAGGACCGTTCCAATAGCAGCACTTCAGGTAGAGATGGGAAAGATGCCATTAGATCTCAGAAGGAAATAGATAGTAATAAATGACTGGCTGAATATACAAGGCAATAATCCGGATCATCCCACACGTGATATTTTAAAACCATGCTCAGAAAAAGGAAAAAAAAAAACTAACTAAAAGTTTTGGTTGGATTATCACTAAAATAGCAGAAGAATTTCAAATACATAACATAAGTTCAATATTACCTTTACCAGCAATAGTACCATGGCTATTACCAGAAGCAATAGTAGACATAACATTAATAGAAAGAAAAAGGATCCAAAATGTATTCTAGATTCAAGCCTAATACAAGAATGTCTAAACAAGTATTATCAATATGTTCAGATTTACACAGATGCATCAAAAACAGATGAAAAAATAGGAGTAGCTTTTATAATACCAGATTTGAAAATAAAAGTAGGAAAAAGAATTACAAATTGATTATTAGTATATTCAGGAGAAGTATTAGCAATATTATTAGCAGTGTAGTGGGTGGAGGATATAAAACCATTAAAAGCAATAATTTGTTCAGAGTCAAGCTCAGCATTGTTAAGTTTAAAACATGATCATTCAGATTGTGGGCCAGACATTTTGTTGGAAATATTGCATACTTTATTCAGAATACAAAGGATGGAATTAACATTAGTATTTTTTATGGGTACCAGCACATGTAGGAGTTGGAAGTAATGAGATGGCAGACAGGATGGCAAAAAAGGCGACACAGAACCACATTAGCTTTATAATTAATATTAGTCGGTCCGAGGCAAGAAATATCATTAAACAAAAAATAAGAGAGAGTGGCAAAAAAGGTGGGATGAAGAAAGGAAAGGTAGATGGTTTTATAGAATCAGAAAGGTAGTAGGAGAAGTAAAAACTGGAAGAAGGAGCAGAAATTATGAAAGATGAATTACAATTATAATTAAAGCTGCAAGCAGCCTTGAAGGCCCTCGCACGTCAGCGCATCTCGGCCTGTGCAGCGGCCGCGGGACCCTGGCATCGCCTTCTACACGCCACACACGATAACACCGCTTCACTTCAACGCGTCGCCAGTAGGTGGCACTGTGAGCAACATGTCATTTGATCTTCGGTCATGCAGAGTTTCGGTCTGGCAAAAAGCATTCAAAATTTGGAGTAAATCGGACCTTCATTTCAAGTGGATCCGATGATGTATGAGGGAGATATAGCTCTTGAAGTTTCCTAGGGGGTGCTATTGATCAAAATTCCAATGTAATCCAATAGAGGTGTTTGGGGACTGACAAAGATCAGCTATATTTATTTTGGAGTGAATCAGACAATCCATGTGTAATTTAGAGCCAAACGTATGGCCGTGGCATGACATCAGAATTCGCTACGCCATCATAGCCACACCCTCCAGCTAAAGCAGTCAGTACTGGTGACTGTCTAAGACCATCATGTTATCTGTTACTTGGGACAGTTTCACATTGATTAGGTGAAGAACATCAATAATTGACTCTCTAAAGGAAAACATGACACTTCCTATTCTCAGGGGGAGGGGCTTCGATTATTTCATCATCTGACCAGTGAATATTGCTCAGGCCTAGAGGCAGATCAATCCCAGAAGGTTTCATGTGTCTGTGACTTTCCTTGTAGGAGCTATGTCAATTTAGTATTTTATGGCGAGAAGTCATATTTTGATGCGTGGCCACGCCCACACGCTTTCATGTATCAAAAAGCTTTTGATAACGTTTGATCCCCAATGCTTTAAGAGTATACTGAGTGATTTTCAAGTCTCTAAGTCAAAAGCTGTAGGAGGAGTTCGCTCAGATATGCGGGCTAGAAACGCCCAAAAGAGGGTCAAAATGGCAACTTCAATCCAAGATGGCCGACTTCCTGTGGGGTTTGGACCAATGCTCCAAGAGACATTTTTGTAGGTCCTGAGAAGTTACATATGTGTACCGAATTTCATATTCCTCGGTCAAAGCATGGCTTGGGGCTGATTTTTTTTTTATTTTCTAGGGGGCGCTGTGGACGATTTAGGCCACGCCCGCCAAATATGTTATGAGATCTCTGTTGGGTACTGGACAAGGTTAAATCACATTGAATTTGGTGCAGATCAGATGATCTATGTGGAAATTAGAGCCAAACGTATGGCCATGGCGTGACCTCTGACTTCGCCGCGCAGCCACGTCCACACCCTTTTATGAAAAGTCACTGTGCCTCAAACGAAGTTAGACCCAGTAGTTATCTGTCTTCTGACACACTTTCAAGTGTATTGGGTCAAGAGGGTCAGAGAGGCACCTTTCCAAGTGAAAAAAGTGACTTCCTGTTCTGAGGGGGCGTGGCTTTGATTATGTCAGCATATGACCCCATAGGATCGTCGGGAACCTGAATGTCGTCCTTCATGCCAACTTTGGTGTGATTTGGAATTTTTTTGGGAAAGTTATTGCAATTTTTCACTTTCGGTGCGAACCACGCCCCCTAAACATGGCCGAGAATTTAGGATTTTGATTACTTTTAATCCCCCATGCCTTATCAGCATATTGGCCAAATATGAAGTCGATAGTTCAAAATCACTAGGAGGAGTTCGTTAAAGTTCGAGGTGAGTAAAAGTGAAAAACGGGCAAAAATCGGCCTTTGACCCAAAATGGCCGACTTCCTGTGCGTTTTAGGGCATACCCCCAAGAGACTTTTTTTCTTGTTTTGAGGAGCTCTAGCAGTGTGCAAAATTTCATATCTCTACGACTTACGTTTGTAGGCGTGGCTAAGTGGTTTGGCCACGCCCACTGACGACGATATTAAAGAACGAAAATTTAACGCGGGGGACAATTTTGGGTAAAAGCGTGTGCATCTAGGGGCTTGGCAAAGTCCCCATATTGCCCCGCCAAAAGTCCCCGGAAAAAACAAACATAGAAAGAATAATAAGAAGAATTCGAGCGATTACAATATGCCCTTGCAGTTTTCCTAATTAAGATTCGGACATACAGGACTTAAATCTACATTGTTCAAGATACAGAAACATAATACGGGAAAATGTGACGTGTGGAGAAACAATAGAACATGTTATATTGAAGTGTCAGAAATATGAACAAGCAAGGAAATTTCAGGAGAGAATTTGTAGGTATTAAAGAAATTTTTTATTTAATAGGTACATTGCAAAGAAGTTTAGGGAGCAAACATGTACAATTCATAGTTAGTTTTAAGAAAACTAAATTGATAAATAGAATTTGATCATTGTATTTGTAAATAAGTAAATTTAAAATCACGAAGAACAACACTCCATACTAGTTGGTGGCGGTAATGCACACCTCAAAGTTACTTGCCAACACCAGAAGAAGAAGAAGAAGAAGAAGAAGAGCTGTCAGCTGATGGGGAAGTGACAGGCACGACGAGGTAAAGCGGCTGATTTCGTAAATTCTAAACTTTTTCTCCTGGTTCTTTGTTCCCGGGGCTTTAAAAAAAAACTATATTATAATCATTCCTTGCACTTTATTTTCTCTCAGTTTACCTGATTGTCAAGGCAGAAACAGTTATGAAACTAAAAAGGCAAGTTGGCAGTCGTGTTGTGGTGGTGCTGCGAATTTCGAACAACAGCGGTGTTACGGATTAACGTGTTTTCGTGTTAACTGGTCACCAATTTGGCGTCAGTGGTTGCTGTTAGCTGGCAGATGTTGCTGAGCTGAAGTACACTGCTAGCAGCCCATGTCGCTGCTGTTCTCTTAAGGTAGACTGGACATATAACTGGAATATTGTGTGTTAAAATGTTTCTTATAGTAGTTAGTCGTGAACAGTGTTGTGCAGGTTACTTAAAAAAAATAATTCGTTGTAGTTACTAGTTACTTCTCCCAAAAAGTAACTGAGTTACTCCACTATAAAAGTAACTAGTTAACAGGGAAAGTAATTATTGTGTTACTATTTTAAAGTTTAAATATCTCTACAAATTTAGATTTTTTTTAAGGTTTTACAAGCCAGTTACACATAACTTTTAATATTTATTCCACACCTCAACAGACCGCAACTGGTAGACATATTGTACTTCAGGTATTTTTTTTTTATCATAAAATTCGCAGTTTAACATTATAACCCTTATATGCGTTTAACTCTATGTACATACTGTGCTGTTGTTCCTAAAAATAAGTCAACTATGTAGTGCTTTAACATTCTGTATTGTAAATTAAATATATCAACCTTTCACACAACTGGTAGACATAATGTATTTGAAGTAAAAAAAAAAAAAGTAAACAGCTTAACAGTGTAATGTACTCTTAGAACAGTACCAGAAACATAATTTACTTGGACAACTCCAACATTTTCTCCATGCATGGATGGATTCATTCCTCCACCCAGCCAACCCAGTCATCTGCTGTGACAATCTTACCCCTTGAACCAGTGATTATATCTTAATAGTAGAAGCTTTTCAACCTTCTGCTCAGAGAGCCTGTTCTCCTGTGGAGTGAAGACGATCTTCACCAGGCTAAATGGTCTCTCCATAGGGTCACTGGATGGAGTGGCTGCATTCAGTGGAAATCCATTAAGCTTGTCCATCCCTTGTGCTCCTAATTTGAAAACATTGGCGACTTAACTTTCGGCAGTAGCAGAGAGGTGTCATCCTCAAAGGAAAATAACTCATCCTTTATGGCTAAGTCGTGTGTGCTGGTAGTACCTGGACTTCATCTCTAGCACATTTCCGGCACTCTGCCAACAGACTTGCCTTGGTCTTGTCTTTCCTGTCCTGTGTCCGCAGCCAACGTAGTTAAAACCTGGGCAGAATCACAGTGGCCAAGATGGCATTCTTACTTTCCAGGACTTCTGCAAATATTGTTTTGATTGTCTGCAATGATACATAATGCAAAATAAATATTATATTCACTATCCACACACTCATGGAAACAGTTGTCAAAAGCTTTGGAGTCAAATATTTAGCTTGCTAACTAAATAAACTCTATGGGGGTTTTGAGACTTGGGGACAACCTGGCATTTGCCACAGGCAGCAGTAGAATCCCAGGGGTTGGTTTTCACCCAATTCCTAAATTAACTTGTACTTGTTGCACATGAAGAGAACACAACTCTTCGGATTGCACACACGTGTACATGAACTTCAGCTGTTTGTGAATGCAAAAACAACAGCAACTACTTCAACAAGGAAACTACTGCTTCCTTGTTGCACTTATGAATAGCTCTTTATTTAGCACTATTTGAACAACAGAAATCTACTTCACAGATTCAAATAATACAGGATCAACAAACAGTTCATGTACTTATTTCATTTTTACATTGTTATTTTGCCCTAAAGTTTTTCTTCAATTTATGTACAAAATTAAAACATCCAATTCCACATTTAAGTGTTCTATTAGTAAGTATGACTTATGAGTTCATGTTTATAAGTTTAATGAAAATAAACTGCTGTGTTCTGTAGAACAATGTTTTGCTATTGTCATTTTCAAGAGGGTTAACAAAGTTTTTGCATTTCCCTGTAGTGTAAGGGAATGAACTCATGTTGATTGTTTACTAAGACATCTCTAGCATCTCTAGGTCTTACTAAGCAGGTTTACTGAAAGATCTGTTTAAGCTGGTGTCGAGAAATGACACGCCTAACCTCTAACAGCCTACATCCAGAAGTCTCGCCCTCCTTCAACTGGTGGTCTGGACAACAACTGAGAAGCCCACAGCAGTCATCCACTCCTCGACAGTCACTTCTGTTCACGGCTGCTCATTCCCTAATATTACAACTGGCTCTTGGTATATGGGTTAGGTTAATTTTAGTGACTTGGCATGAGCCCCAAGGGCGCTGTTTTAACAAGCTTGGCTAAAGGCAACCTATAAAAACCTCCTAAAATCTCTTTGAACCAGGCAACAAGACTTTTTACCGCCAACGAAAAACCCAAAATAAGGTGACTTAAATAATTGACTGTCCACGATTTATCTAGAATTTTATATGCTTTCTTTAATTAGTAATGCTCTTGCAGGGGTCAGTAACAGCTTAAATTTAGCAACACATAATTTCAATAATAGAAATGAATCAATCAACTCAACCTGTCTTTCCCTGATGCTGAAACTAGTGAGTTTGGAGAGGCTTTGAAGACCTCATGCATGCAACCGATGGGGATGTTTTCTTGGGAAACAACGAACGGATACTTTTAAAGAAAGGCAACTTACTCTTCATTTTTCTTCCTCTAAGTGGACAGGCACTGATGCTCCAGGTTTCGATGGTCAAACAGGAACTTTGTTGTCATATGTCTCAGAAGACAGTAGCTTCTGCTGAAGAGTTGAAGGAAACCCTAGAGGTATAACTGAGGTTGATTCAGGACTTCCAGAAGCCTGACACTTAGAGCAATCAGTGGTTCACTGATCAAGTTCACTTCAGTTGTCTGGGTAAAAAGGCCATAGATGAAATCAGATTCTCAATTTCGAGGCACAGTCCTTTCAGGGCACATGGGTTGATCCGTTTTTTAATACAGTTGATTAGCTGGGCTGTGTCTTTCGTCGTCCAATCTTGTTCGCTGGTCTTCTGCGAGGAAACAACCAACTAGTTCCTCTATTCTTGCCCATTTTATAGAGCATTTCCACCAAACTCTTTGTGCTTATTGGCCAATGGGTGTTGCCATGGCTGTCCCATTGGTCACCCGTGACATAAGGTAATCTTTCCTCTAGAATTTCCTGAGTCGTGTGCTTCACATCAGACGTGCCATCATCACCTCATTCCTGAGCTGTCTGCTGACCTCTCCTCTGACCTGCGCCCCCGCCTCAGTCATCAGCCTTGTGCTGTAAGCTGCAGCTCTCATTTCCCCAATTCCTTAACATCTGCTCTATTCCTATCTCACTCAACATCACACTTCCTCTTAATCAGAAGGTTGTGGGTTCGATTCCAGCTTCCTCCTGCCATATGTCGATGTGCCCCTGGGCAAGGCACTTAACCTCAAGTTGCCTACCGATCTGCGTATCGGTGTATGAATGTGTGAGCGTTAGTGAGTGCGATTGGGTGAATGTGGCTATAGTGTAAAGCGCTTTGAGCGGTCTGTAGGACTGGAAAAGCGCTATAGAAGTTCAGTCCATTTACCATTTAACTTCATTTACAGTTTAAAACCATTACTTCAACTTCATCCTTTCTTATTCATACATCACAATTGATTAACATCATATCTCTTTCATATATAGCGGATTAAGAATCTCTAATCATAATCATATGTGTTTTAACTTGATAATCAAAGATCACACATTTCATTTAATACTTGTAGAGAATAGAAAATCATCATACATAATTTATTTGGTTACACATGTAGTTTATAATTCTGCAATTGATAAGACCGTTAAAATATGACTCCATATAGGCCTCTCCAGTCTTTTAGTCCCAGAATGTGAGAATATACTTTTTATTGATTCAACTGAGTATTTAATAAAATTTGCATGGATTACATGGAAAGATCTCACCTTTTTTTGACAATGGTCAGTCCTAATGCGAAGTGGTCAGCCAAAATTCTCAACTGCAAGGTCTTTAAGAGTTTCAGCACGATTGTTATTGGAGCAGTGAAGAAATATTGGCATCCTATTGTTCCTGTCCATAGCACCATGAATAACCAACTTCCAACAGTGAGATTAGGATTTCTATCTATAAGCCAGATGAAATTTGAATGTGGCACAGAATATACTTGTTGGGCTATGGATCTTGTTGTCTTTGACTGAATACCTGTCGGGTTGACTGTCCAGTGATTACCGTATCCTAAATGTCTTTTTTAGAAGTACAATGTCTCTGGAGCACAGATGTCCCATAAGCATCACCTCAATATTTGAATTTTCAGTTTTTATTTGTGATACAGTAATATCCAACTGTTCATCACTAATGCTGACATATTTTGAAGATGGGATGTTATGGTCTTTAAGTAACTTGTAAAATGTTTGCCTTGACAGAAATAATTGATGCTGCTTCTGTAAAGGTAGTTATCAGTGAATGCACATTTCCCAGCTCTTCTTTGGATATTGGATGCCTTACTTTAAATTCATTCTTAAACAGATAAACTATTAGGTTATTTATAGAAAGGAACTAGAAATTGTGGAAGAACAGGAGCTACACTTTGTGAAACAAGTTTAAGTCAGTAAAATTAAACTAGCATTTTAAAATTCACCAAGATATAATTTTCAGGGCAATCCTTTCCAAATAATGTATTCAATTATAACTAGCAACTAAAAGCAATACCCATAATCAAATCAAGAAAAATTATATTAAGGAACATTCACTGAGTAATTGGCATCTTGCTGGAATTCTGGGTGGGTAGTGATTCTAGGGATCTGCAAAGTGGAAAAAACAAACTTAGTTTTTGTTAATTTTGTTGCTTTAGTTGTAGATCATTAAAGATGAGTCTCAAATGGATCAAAGTTTCAGCTTGAAGAATGTCCTTAGGTGATATTGGCTTTATTTTTTTTAAAACATTTCTTTACACATTCCCACATTGTTTCACTCCTCTAGGTTTCTATCATCTCGCATTATTCAATTAGTGCCCCCTCCTGTGGTAAACGATACAGGCTGCTGACCGAAACGGCAGATGTGGACCTAACAAAAGTAAACAGATTTTGAGTCTGCCTCTGGTATTAAACAAATTAAAAAACCAGTAAAAAGGAAAAAAGAATAGAAAATGCTTACGAATGGCTCGATGTTCCAATGGCGGTGGTGGTAATGGTTGGTCTCTATTTGTTGCAGGGCCATGAAAAGAAGCCTATTTTCCAAAAAAAACGTTTTTTTAGCTGCATAGTTGGTAGAAAGACACCAATTTTGCCTCTAAGAATCTATTCATAGTGTTTGAAGTAAAGCTGTATTAGCCTTACTGGAGATGTTTAGCTAACTGGGCTAACCCTTGGTCACAAACTTAACGCTGGTTGTGGTGGCTCTGTGGGAGTTGTTGGTGCAGTCGCTGTTGATTCACGAGTAAACGTCTATTGCCATCAAAACGACTCGTCCAGTGTTTTCAGCTAACATGTTGGACATGTCGAGAGGAAAATATTCGCTAATAAAAGAAATTAGACTGGCGATTCAGTCTTGCAAGCAGAAGGAGTTTATATAGAGGATCGCAAGATCCAGCTTTTATTTTGGTAGTGCACTTCCACTTCTCGGCAAGTGAATTAGCATATTAGCTAAATATTTAGGTCTGAGCTAAATATTTACTTTGCAAATTAATTATTTAGTTTAAATATTTAGCTAACACCTAAACATTTAGTTTGTAAGCCAAATGTTTAACTTGCTAAATAAATATTTAGTTTGGAACTGTGAGATTTATAAATGTATGAAGGATATGGTGAAAATCCGACTTTGAAAAATGAACCCCCATTTTTTTCTCTGATTGGCTAAATAACTGAAAATATTGCTGTCAGTTTCTGACTGTGCAACTTTCAAACGGCACCCCATATATGACGGCCTTTAAATCGTCTGCATGCCAGGGCTGCTTTCCTTTTTTTCATGTGAATGTGTCCAATGGGTTGTTGCACCAAGACAGGTTTTATCATGTGCAGTCCAAATGTCTGCAGTAGTAGAGACATATTCTATTTCTTCCAATCCCCTTTTAAGCTCAGCATTAATTTTAGCGTACTCGGCATCCATATATTTAGAAAATGTCTTATACATGATGGACCGACATCTGCTCTCCCTGGTATTTTGACAATAAGTGCTCTGGAGGAGTCTGAGTCAACTGTTGATAACAGGTGCATGTTTTCAACAACATACCTGCCAATCATTCTATTCAATTCAGTCTCTATCACAGGTTTTTGTGAAGCCGGAGCAAAACATCCAACCTTAGTTGCTTGGGGAGCGTGGCTTCATGTCCTCTTTTGTTAGTGAAGCCACACCTGGCCTGCTCTTATTGTTGTCAACAATGGTGTTTTTGGCTACTAGTTCTGTAGAACTGTGTGCCGTTGAGAGATGCTTCATTAAAGTAGGATTGCTTACAGTGGACGTGGACAAACACTGCGCACTAGGACATAATGTGCACTTCACACGTCCGTTCTTGGCTTTTACCTCAAGAGGAATAAAATAGTGTTTGTACTTCCACTTTGAATACACCCTCCAGAATCTCCATTGTTGCAGCTTACCTCTGCTAGTTTGCCTGAGCATGGCTGAGCATGACATAATAAAACCTGTCTTGGTGCAACAACCCATTGGACAGATTCACATGAAAAAAAGGAAAGCAGCCCTGGCATGCAGACGATTTAAAGGCCGTCATATATGGGGTGCCGTTTGAAAGTTGCACAGTCAGAAACTGACAGCAATATTTTCAGTTATTTAGCCAATCAGAGAAAAAAATGGGGGTTCATTTTTCAAAGTCAGATTTTCACCATATCCTTCATGTGTATGTGGTTTATGTGTTAACTGAACACTGATTGGCTGAAAGCTTACTCTACCAATCATCATCACTTCTGCAATTGTCTCGCCCCTTGCGCCTCCCTTCACCAAAGCTCATGTGGCAGTGAGTCATGTCAGATAACAAGAGCTTCAATAAGTAGTTCTAGTTTATAATACGCCCCATTTAATTAGGGCCATTAGTAACGTTGTTTATTTTCACATTGTTATTCCCATCACTGGTCGTGACGTTCATGTTGCCTCAGATCAATGGCAGGTATGGTCACAAACTTTGGGTAGGGGCCGAAATAATGAAATATTGGATACAGGCAGTTTAAATGTGTCTTTTCCCCAGGGTAACAGGGTTCTCTCTGCCATCTGATTAACCTGGCTCCTCCTAGTTTATATAAATACAAACTGTGATGTTAAAGGGACATTTTACACTGTCCCACTGTCTGTGTTAGCAGTTGTCACAAGGTGATTCAGTGCTTAAGCTGTGGCCTGAACCAGTTGACAGGATGCTGCATGACTTCTCTAGGTGACCTGGGTGGTACATCTACACATCTGCGGTAAATAACAGCAACCACCAGCACTAAATTGGTAACCAGCTAACACGAAAACACGTTAATCCGTAACACCAGTTGCTTACTGCTATTCGGACTGGCCATCGGGAGCACAGGGACATTTCCCGGTGGCCTGGCCGCTGACCTGGCCCGCTCTGCGATCGCTGAGGGGCGTGACCAATGGTTAGGTCCTGGTCGCGCTTAGAAACAATCCATGCCGTTGGTGTGGCTCCCTCAGGTATCTGCCTGGCTGAAACTCCCTCAGACTGCATTAGCGACAGGGAGGCTGCCTGACACAGCAGTTCAGAGACGCACAGCAGGCTGCGCACCGGATAAGTTAAAGGCAGTTAAAGGAGGGTAGCTCCACTTTGAGGAACCTAGAGGTCAAAACTGACTTAATAAAACTTTTTAAGGTACTGCAAATTTTGAATTATGGTTAACGAGAAGGATCTGGGAAAACATTTGTTTAATGCTAAAATGTCCAGGAATTCTAATAAATTATCAAAATATTGATATTTTTATTTATATTAACCAGGTAACATCTCAATGAAATGAAGACAATATTTGTTTTATGAATATTGCCAATGCATAAAAATAGTCAATTAGTAAATTTGAATAGATGGGAAATTGTGGGTGGATTTTGGATTTTTCTTTACTAAGGTGCTGAAGAAAGCGTCAGTGCAGTGAGCAGCACTAGGGCTGCAAGACCTATTGTCATGGAGATGGTGGACAGCAGCAGTAAGGAGTCAGAGCAGGAACATTCAGGTGCAGTTTGAGCACAAAACACACCTGCAGGCTATTCTTTTAGAACATTTTGTGCCTCATTCATGATAATCTGTATGGTATCAAATTCCAAGCCTAGATCATTGTCCAAGTCCACCCCTGGGATCCATAAATCATTTTATAATTTAAACTGATCTAATGGCCGAGCTACTCAAAAGGAAACTTGAATACTAGCGAACTTCCTCTTTAAAGAGGGAATGTTTTGTTGCTACAACACAGCGAAGATTGTGGAGGAAAGAAAGCATTTCTTATTAAATCTGTTCCAGTCGTTTCTTCCGTGGTGTCGGGAACTGGTGGTCTGCCCCCCACACACCCATTTGCATGGTTCTGCTTCCTGTCCCAAAACTGTGAAAGTGCAATCATCATGTGTGACTGACAGATTCTATGGTTAGTTCAAACATCTATTCTTTTACATGATAAATCAGTAAAAATCTGACATGTTTAAACAAGAATAGCAATTTAAATGGCAGCAGTCTAACATTACTGAGCTGTAATTGTTTTTGGTGCTTTGAAAATTTAAATGATTTATTATTCATGTTTTTTCTCTATGTGGGAACTGTTTTGCAACAAAGTTTGTCTTTAGTTATGGTATTTTTTTAAATTATTCAATTTATTAATATTTCACCAGCAAACTCCTCCTCAAGCACTATAGGTAAAATATATGTAAAATACAGTCGCATTCAAATCCAAACTTATCAGTTCATTTGATCACTTTGAATACAAATCATTCAGATTCAATTGAAATCCTAAAAAAATGTTCTATAGAAAGAAACTGGACTTTGCAACAAACCCTTTCACAGAACGTCACCGCACCCCCTCCTGTGCAATCGCTGTAAGAGTGAAAAAGAAGGAGGCCCTTTTAAGAGGAAGAAACCTCCATCACAACCAGAACCAGGCTAAGTAGGAACAGTGTCTTCTGTGAGGGACTGGCAACTTAGCAGGCCACAGCAGACACAGAACTATGAAGCTCTGGGCCATGTGTACTTTCAAAATAATGCATACATAAAGAGTAAAGACAGCAGAGTGAGGAAAAGTGTCATGTCCTCCATTAATATTAGCTTATAGCAGCATAAATGATGTCTGTTCCCTAAGGATCTGTTCATCAACCTAAAGAATAAGGTAAACAAAGGGAAAACTTCCTTACATAGTTTGGTTGCATGGCATCTAACATGGAACAAGTTGAAGATTTAGATAATGATTTTTTTTCTGTTCATAGATCAGGTTCTACAGTAATTTCTCAGGCTGCCTCATTTACTGATCAGCCCGTGACAATAATAGAAGGATTGTCTGTGGGAAACCTGTGGGTTTACTTGTACTCGTACTCATCGTCTTCTGCTTTATCCGGAACCGGGTCGCGGGGGCAGCAGAGACGCTCAGACGTCCCTCTCCCCAGACACCTCCTCCAGCTCCTCCAGGGGGAGCCCAAGGCGTTCCCAGGCCAGCCGAGAGACATAGTCCCTCCAGCGTGTCCTGGGCCATCTCCCGGTGGGACATGCCTGTAACACCTCCCGAGGAAGGCGTCCAGGAGGCATCCGGTATTGATGCCCGAGCCACCTCAACTGGCTCCTCTCGATGTGGAGGAGCAGCGGCTCTACTCCGAGCCCCTCCCGGATGGCTGAGCTCCTCACCCTATCTCTAAGGCAGTGACAGGCCACCCTACGGAGGAAGCTCATTTCAGCCGCTTGTATCCGGGATCTCGTTCTTTCGGTCATGACCCAAAGTTCATGGCCATAGGTGAGGGTAGGAACATAGACCGACCAGTAAATCGATAGCTTCGCTTTTCGGCTCAGCTCCCTCTTCACCACAACGGACCGGCACAGTGCCCCATTACTGCGGCAGCCACACCGATCCGTCTGTTGATCTCCCGCTCCATTCTTCCCTCACTCGTGAACAAGACCCCGAGATACTTGAACTCCTTTACTTGAGGCAGGAACTCCCCTCCAACCTGAAGAGGACAAGCCACCCTTTTCCGGTCAAGAACCATGGCCTCAGACTTGGAGGAGCTGATCTTCATCCCAGCAGCTTCACACTCGGCTGCGAACCGCCCCAGCGCATGCTGTAGGTCTTGGCAAGAGGGGGCCAGCAGGACCACGTCATCTGCAAAAACAAGAGACGAAATCCACTGGTCCCCAAACCAGACCCCCTCTGGCCCTTGGCTGCGCCTAGAAATCCTGTCCAGAAAAGTTATGAACAGGACCGGTGACAAAGGGCAGCCCTGCCGAAGTCCAACATGCACTGGGAACAGGTCCGACTTTGTGCCGGCAATGCAGACCAAACTCCTGCTCCGCTTGTACAAAGACCCAATGGCCCCCAATAAAGGGCCCCCAATTCCATATTCCTGGAGCACCCCCCACAGGGCACTAAGAGGGACACAGTCGAATGCTTTCTCCAGGTCCACAAAACACATGTGGACCGGTTGGGCAAACTCCCATGAACCCTCGAGTACCCTGTAGAGGGTATAGAGCTGGTCCAGTGTTCGACGGCTGGGACGAAAACCACACTGCTCTTCCTGAAGCCAAGGTTCGACTATCGGCCGGACTCTCCTCTCCAATACCCTGGTGTAGGCTTTACCAGGCAGGCTGAGGAGTGTGATCCCCCTGTAGTTGGAACACACTCTCCAGTCACCCTTCTTATGAAGGGGGACCACCACCCCAGTCTGCCGGTCCAGAGGCACTGTCCCCGACCGTCACGCAATGTGGAAACTAAACCTGCGGGTTTAGTTGCAGCTTTCTCCATTGCCACACATAGATGAGCCCAAGCATCCAATGATCTGTGAAGTGGTGTATAAATATGTGTTTGTGGGTGCGGCTGGATCAATATGGCAGTTGTGTAAACACTCTTTGGGTGGTCTGTATTTCCATTAGAGACAAGTTGTTCTAGCTAGTCTGTATTTTACTTGAAAAAGCTTCTTAAAGTGGTTTCTTCTTCCACTATGCTTCATTACAGTCTCTGGTAACCTGTTTTGTGTCAGTTTTAGGTTCCGGTCTTTTGGCAGTGATGGCTGATCTATATCTGGTTAAGAAGTGGTTTTTTGCCAAGTTGGTGGCCCTGTACATCCTGATCAACAGCTCTGGTGAGTGCTTCTTGTCTTGACCAGTGTCAGTGTACAGTAGAATCACCTTAAAGTGTCTCGTTGAAACTACTTGGAAACACTGGGTTCACACTCTGCCATCATTGGTCACTGTTTTCATCATAATAAAATCTGGGCTTTAAGTGGCAGGCTCAGAGATTGCTGATTTACTGTTGTCACGACCAAAGACATCCTATGACGAAGAGCCCGATGAAATCCTTGTTGTTCTTATTTTGAGGTTTTAATGTACCTGGATTACTTTTCTTGAAATTAAGAACAGAATAAATAAAATTAGGTGGAAAAAAACTGTATCTTAAAAAAGAAGTATGCAGTAGGCCTTTGAGTGCTTTAGATTGCTTTATGATAACCTCAATAAAATGGTGCTTTCCCAGGTGGGCTAAACCAAAGCTCTAGTTAACAGTTTGAATGCAGGTGGCCTCCCTGTGCTACCTCCACAGGCTGCTTCAAAATCCAGCCACCGGAGTCCTTTGAATATTCCAAACTCCATGGGTGGGGCAAATGGATCCGGAGATTCAAAAGATTTTGCCTGGCAAGTAACCTGAATGTGGGTTTGGAAGAAAACCAAGTTAATACATTGATATACTGATATATGCATATATATAATGGGTGACGAGGCGGATGACGTACACGGGCTTACTTTGACAGCTGCTGAAAGAGGCACTTACATGGGGGTATGCGATGCTTTCAAAGCTTTATTATGAAGAAGAACGTAATCTACAAGCGTGCAAAGTTTAATTTGTCCAAACAGAGAATAAGACAGTCCGTCATTGTATTACATGTGTTGGCTGAACATTGTAATTATGGGGTGCTACATGACAAGCTATTTAGAGACAGACTCATTGTTGGACTGTTGGACAAAGGGTTGTCTGAACACTTACAGCTGAATGCTGAACTTACCTTGGATAAAGCTGTCAGGATGGCACGCCAAAGCGAAGACGTGAAAAAGGAAAGGAGATGTGTATGTTTGTCATCTGCACACTGCACTGTTGCGAAGACCTGTGAGCTGCTGTAGGCTGGGGCTAGTTGCACGCCTGGACAGTGTCACTATAATAATATATATAATAATAATAAGACATCAGCCCAGACCCGGGAAAGACGGAGGCAGCGAAGAGGATGAAAGAGCCAACAACACTAAATGAATTGAAATCCTTTTTCAGAATGGTGAACCAGCTGGACAAGTTTATCCCCCAGCTGGCTAAGAGAGACAAACCCCTGTGTGATCTTCTGTTAAAGAACTGCTGGACGTCAAGCAGGCTAAACCTTTTCAACATCTGAAGGATGCACTGCCATCAACACCACTGCTTGTCATCTATGTTCCCAACAGAATGCAAGGTCTCAGCAGATGGGTCATTGTATCCCAGCTCTGCTCCAGGAGAAGCTCTCCCAGCTGAGTGTGCCCGACTCCACCTGTAGGTGGATAACTGACTTCCTGTCTGACAGGAAGCAGCGCGTGAGGTTGGGGAAGCACGTCTTTGACTCCCTGACCATCAGCACCGGTTCCCCCCATGGCTGTGTTCTCTCTCCTCTGCTCTTCTCCCTGTACACCAACAGCTGCACCTCCAGTCACCAGTCTGTCAAGCTTCTGAAGTTTGCGGACGACACCACCCTGATCGGACTCATCTCTGATGGTGACGAGTCCGCGTACAGATGGGAGGTGGACCATCTGTTGGACTGGTGCAGCCAGAACAACCTTGAGCTCAACGCTCTAAAGACAATGGAGATGGTTGTGGACTTCAGGCAGAACCCAGCCCCACCTGCCCCCATCACCCTCTGTGACTCCACAATTGACACTGTGGAATCTTTCCGCTTCCTGGGAACCATCATCTCCCAGGATCTCAAGTGGGAGCCAAACATCAGCTCCCTCTTCAAGAAAGCCCAGCAGAGGATGTTCTTCCTGCGGCAGCTGAAGAAATTCAACCTGCCAAAAACTATGATGGTGCACTTCTACACAGCCATCATTGAGTCCATCCTCACCTCCTCCATCACCATCTGGTACGCCGCTGCTACAGCCAAGGATAAGGGCAGGCTGCAGCGTGTCATTCGGTCTGCTGAGAAGGTGATTGGCTGCGGTCTACTGTCGCTCCAGGAACTGTACACCTCCCATCTGCCACCAGCCTTGTTAACAAAGCCCGGAAACCACCCTGACACTCCCCCCCCCTGACAGGACACTTGTAAACTGTAACTCTATGCGTTACATTAATGCTCAGTTTGGACTCCTGCCATACTTGCACAATGATCACCTGCACTGTTGTATTGCTCTTGCATCTTATACTGCTCTATATTTACTCTGACTCACTTAAAACTGTGCACATATATTTATATTATATTGTAGATATGTTTATACTGTTTAATTTGTATTGTATTGCACCGACTACGCCAAAACAAATTCCTTGTATGTCCAAAAACGTACTTGGCAATAAAGCTTTTCTGATTCTGATTCTGATTCTGATTCTGTATGGAAATATTGGGAAGCAAGGAGGACATTTCTGTGAATTAGTTGTGATTTCTGAAATGAAGTGACAGATATGAGGTGACAAATAAAACCAATATCCCAAATCATGGTGGTTTGAATAACGTGAACAGTAAAGACAGGCAGAAAGTGGAGTGCTAGCTGTTGGTAACATCTACAACCTGGGTTCAAATGTTCTTAATGTTTTACTGACTGTATTACAGAATGTCATGGGTCAAAGCTGACCATTTCTAGAAAATTTCATTAGAAATATTTTGTGTAACTGTTTTTGAATCAACAACATTCCATTTCTTGACCTGTGATGTTACAGTGCTTTGGCAAATAGACAGTGTAACTATAGCTGGAGTTCATGTGGAATCTAATTTATTAAAACAATGAAAGTTTACTGTCAGGCTTTTGAAATTTTGCTTTAAATCATGTTGGAACTTTTGCAGCATTTTTCTCACTTGCACTGTAGTTTTGTGAATTTCCCAGAACCATTCCAGGAGATATACTTGAGATTCTGCTTATTAAATTAACCTGCACCATTGATTCCTTACTGCCATTTTCAACCTTGTATCTGTGACTTTATAAGAATTTAATGAAATCACTGATAGAGGCTGTGAATATAGCAGTAAATCCTCCAGATTGTGGTGAGCATTTGTTTTGAAATCAGTTTCCACCAAAAATCAATCTAAGACCATTTTTCAGTGAACTTCATCCTGCTGAGCTGCAAACACAACATAGTGATTTCCTTATTGCTCTCTGCTAGGATACCGCTCTACATTCCCCTGGTCAAAAATCAATATGTTAACAGCACCTGTGACTGAAGTCTAGAAACTTCTTTGGTGTCTATGCATGAAAATCATTTTAGAAAATGTCATGATGGAAAAATTTTGAAATGTAATTTTGACCCATTTTCTTTTTTGTGTGTTGGGTTATGACATACTTTGTTTTTTTTCTTGATTGTTCCTTGATTGTAGAGTCCACTGTGTTCCTGAGTGCACCAGATGCTGTTACAGTTGAGCAAAAGTCTTCAGCTATTGTCACCATTTCCTCCAGGTAATCACAGACACACACTGAAGTGAACCAAGCACTGGTTTCTGAAGTACAGTGCATGAAAAAGTGTTTGGCCCCTTAGAGAGATCTTCTATTTCTGCTGTTTTGTTCCTTAATTGTTGCAGATCATCAAACTAATACTTTTTCACATTGTTGTATGTATGCATCATATAGTTAGAAGGCCAGTGTTTTGAATTTGTTTTGTATTTCTCCAGCTCAGCTGTCAATCAATCGACAGTGATTCACCTGAATGTAACATACAGCTCCAAGGACAACTATTCATCAATTATCAGACTTCCTGAACAGGTAATGTGGAAACGCAAACAGTGCAAGATTATGTTGAAATATCATAACAATGGACTCAGTGCTACACCGATGAGGGTTGTGATGTAATGACCCTGAGCTCCTGAATTCAACTGGATGATTCTTACATCTTCCTACTTTTTAATATCTTTCCATCTAAACTGTGAACCTAAAGAACTACAGACAAAAACAGATCTATGTAGTTATGGTAACCATTTTCTAACTCATCAACACTCTTGCTGCCTTATATTTTGACTTGTACTCATTAATGCAAATCCCATTTATTTGAAATATTTTTCCTTATAAAGATTGAGTTATGTTATATGAACAGTTTTATTAATAATTCTTCAGAAAAAGAAACTGTATATATTTATTTATTTTCTATGATGTGAGAATGCTCAAAATGAATGGCTGGGGTTATAAAAGGAAGGCAACTTGTGTTCATTCATTCTTCTGATTTTTTTACTGTATTCATTCAGGTGTTCCTTCCAAAGAAGGCTACCTCGGTCAGTTTTACTGTGATTACACATGATGTTGGTCAAGTGACCACATACCTGTTGAGCAACAACACAGACCTGAACAAGTGGGTACAAAAACAACATTCTTTAATGTTCATGAAAACATTACCCTAACGCTGTACAGGAAATAACCCTCCTTTTTGTCTTGTTACATATTATATAGTCATGTCAGACCAAGAGAAATCAAATATGTTTGCTTGTAATTAACGAGTGTAACAATAGATCCATCCCATGAGAAGAGGTAAGACACCAATATTTGGTTCATGAGAACAAGCCAGGAGTTCTGTAATATTTTAGGGAAGTTTTTGTTCTCATAAATTGAAATAGATTTTCACAGATCACGCACTGAGTTTAATGTCCAGTAATTCTGTTTGGGGAGAGGTGTATCTTCATTTATTAACCACATTGTTTTGCCTTATTTTAATTTCATATCCTGATTTGTTGCTGAGAATGTATTAATCATAAGATGTTTTCTTTCTTCATGAGGCATACAAGAGCCTATTTGTGTTTCAGATCTTCAGTGTTTATCAGAAGCCTTTTCTATGAAAGTCAGACTCGTTTGTGCATTTCAATACAGTATAGCCTGTTTTTTGTTGGACAGATAAAAATAAAAACACAATTCCAAGTACATTTATTTTTCATTTTTTAAATAAATTAAATTATTATGTTTTTTGTGGCTGTATTAAACCTCATGATGTTGGCCCATATGGGAAAATGTTTGACACCACTGGACCAGTTCAAAAGTGTTTTTTTTTTGCTTGTAAACATGGACTAGATAGAAATAGGTTGTGTGCTCAACAAGGAACTAGAAAGAATTCAGTTTTCTGATAAAGTCCCTTGAGACGACATCTTTTATGAATTGCTGCTATATAAATAAACTGAAAAATTCTTACCATAATCTATAATGTAGCCAAAATGATCTCCAAATAAGACCGAAGTTCAGAATAATGTACAAAAATGCCCAAGCGGGGCAAAAAGGTTAAGGCGCTGTTTAATTAGTCAGCACAGCCAGTGTGTGTGAGATCATCTGAAGTGTGTGTTGGTAATGGGGTGTTGAAGGGGGGCTATTTTTTTTACCTTGCATTTTCCTTGGTTTCTCTTTAACAGTTTAAATTTTTTGTCTGAAACAGCTTTTGAAAAAAATATGAATGATTGAATGATTAATTGTTGAGTCGGCCTGGCCTCACATTTCAATGTTTCTGTGAGCAGAAGTTCCTTGTTGAGCACACAACCTATTTGTTCTTCTTCATGTCATGTCAACTAATTAAGGCCTGTATTGTGTGAGAGAAATTCCAAGACAGACTAAAGAATTTGTTTCTGTTTGATAAGTAATGATAGACTTTCAAACCCAACATGGTGGTGTTCTTCTCACCATCTATTTTCTTTATAGCATGAGTATGGTAGACTCAAGTTTGTTTGTCTGTAATCTTTCTTTGTTTCCGATTGTCTAGTCTGTCGCCCAGGATCCGCTTTATAGTGATCCACAGCAGTGTCCTGTCAGTGGTCACTCAGGTGATTGGCTGGATTTACTTCCTGGCCTGGTCAGTGTCTTTCTATCCACAAGCCTGGGAAAACTGGAAGAGAAAAAGGTAGTGTGTCCTTCTTAATCTTAGAATGGAATTTTTATTAGAAATTCCATTCTGACTTTGTACTAAATTAAGCTAATATTTAATATATTAACCACATCAAATATGACAGCAATAACTCGCCGCTGAGCCGGATGCATTACTATGCCAGTTCATATGCAGTTTATGCTGTCCCAGGGTTCCTGCCAACGCATTTCAGAGTAGCAGGCTGCTACGCTGAAAGTTGTCACCACTACACTAAAATTAGGCCGATCGTATCGGCCCTTTGACTGACATCTGGGCTGTGGTTTTGTGGGCTGTGGTTTTTATGTCAGCTATAGCGCATGCGCCGAGTCCATTCCCGCTTCCGTTCACCCTATAACCCTGTGCGACCGCTAACGGTAAAGCTTTCTAAAATCATGTCATTATCTACCTCACTCTGTTTCTTTTAGTAAGAAAATGTCTAATTTGACATCTTCTTTGCTACAAATAACCAGAAATAGAAATGATAATAACTGATATGTTTAATTCATAAATTAAACTTATGCATTTGACCTAAAATGTAGAAGCTTTTTAAATTACCGTGGCTTCAGGGCGACAAAAATGTTCACTTTATAGAAATGTACTTTTTTGTTTTTTTGCTGACACATGTTTTTTTCCACAGCAGAGAGGAAAGGCAGCTATGATATTTTTTTAAGTTTGCTTTGATGTTTAAAACCCTTTCCTTTTCACTGTCAGGATGGTCACATGTTGATAACAGCGATCACAAAATGTAACCTTTTGCATTTCAGGGGACATTCATTTGTCAGTGTTCAAATTATTGTCAGAAAGTTAGTTCTGATGACTTTAATATCCAGTATGATCACATTTTCTGAAAACAGTCATCAGAATATGACTGAATATTTCAGTTGGACAGATTCCACGGGGCTCTATGGAATTACATCTAATGATCACAGAATTTGATTTAATGCTCTTTGGCTGCTGTAAGCGCATGCAACGCAGGGGAGTTGATTATTTCAGGCGGACAGAATTTTGCGCCCTCTGGAGTAAGGGATTCTGTTGTAACACAGGTATTGGCCCAAGTTGTGTTAAGAATTAAATCATTTTAGCTCAAAATGATAAGTGTCCAAGCTTTATACATTCTAGCCTGCCCATGCTATTTCCTGATCTACGTAATTATAAATACAAGGGAAAAAAAAAAAATATATATATATATATAAAAATACTGCTTTTATTCTGCTACACACTGCTACCAGTTGCTGCCAATCGAGAATTTATCTTATTGTTATCTTATGTCCTTCATCTTCCCGGTCTATTACTTTGCGTGTTGCTGAATGGAAAAGGGGGACGATGTTGTAATCCCAGGATGTACTTTGTCCACTAAGATGTGAAAAAGGCTGAAACAGCTCCGCAGAACTGAGACTGAGCTCTGAACAGAGAATGCAGTGGAGGGATTACTCATAGCCCATTCAGTATGGGCTTTGTTTGGAGGTGTGCGATAATGGAAATTCCTCTGATCTAATACCAAGTAAATACACCTCAAACCTGACGTCCAGGAGGCATCCGGTATAGATGCCCGAGCCACCTCAACTGGCTTTTCTCGATGAGGAGGAGAGGCCGCTCTACTCCTAGCTCCTCCCGGATGGCCGAGCTCCTCACCCTATTTCTAAAGCAGTGCCCGGTCACCCTACGGAGGAAGCTCATTTCAGCCGCTTGTATCCGGGATCTCGTTCTTTTGGTCATGACCCAAAGTTCATGGCCATAAGTGAGGGTAGGAACATAGACAGACTGGTAAATCGAGAGCTTCACTTTTCGGCTCGGCTCTCTCTTCACCACAACGGACCTGCACAGCATTCCCATTACTGCTGCAGCCGCACCGATCCATCTGTCGATCTCCCGCTCCACTCTCCCCTCACTCGTGAACAAACCCCAAGATACTTGAATTCCTCCACTTGAGGCGTGGAAGAGGACAAACCATCCTTTTCTGTTTGAGAACCATGGCCTCGGACTTGGAGGAGCTGATCTTCATCTCAGCTGCTTCACACTCAGCTGCGAACTGTCCAAGCGCATGCTGTAGGTCTTGGCTAGATGGGCCAGCAGGACCACGTCATCTGCAAAAAGAAGAGGCAAAATCCACTGGTCCCCAAACCAGACCCCTCTGGCCCTTGGCTGCGCCTAGAAATCCTGTGACAAAAGGCAGCCCTGCCAAAGTCTAACATGCACCGGGAACAGGTCCGGCAACTTAGTGCCGGCAATGCGGACCAAACTCCTGGTCCACTTGTATAGAGACCGGATGGCCCCTAATAAAGGGCCTGGAGCCCCCCACAGGGACACAGTTAAGTACCTTCTCCAGGTCCACAAAACATGTGGACCGGTTAGGCAAACTCCCATGAACCCTCGAGTACCCTGCAGAGGGTATAGAGCTGGTACAGTGTTCCACGGCTGGGACGAAAACCACACTGCTCCTCCTGAAGCAGAGGTTCGACTATCAGCCGGACTCTCCTCTCCAACACACCCTCCGGTCACACTTCTTATGAAGAGGGACCACCACCCCGGTCTGCCGGTCCACAGGCGCTGTCCCCGACTGCCACGCAATGTTGAAGAGGCGTGTCAACCATGATAGCCCCACATCATCCAGAGACTTGAGGTACTCAGGGCGGATCTCATCCACCCCTGACTTGAAATACTTCATTATGTGTAATGAATCTATTAAATATGAGTTTCACTTCCTAAAATGAGTAACAAAAGATATTAAATGTTTTTTATGATATTCTCATTTTTGAGCTATACTTGTATAGCTACAATCTGTTCAAGAGCAGGTAAGATTTGATAACGGGACTTTCTGGCACAGATACTAGGCTGCCAGTAACTGTGCAGTAAAGTGTCAAAGGGGCAGATTCATTTATGGTCTGAAATTCATTTGATTAAGGAAAATTCAGACGAATAAGGGACCTTTAAGTGCCTGAGGCTTCAGCAGACACCCTTGGCTGGTGTCAAAGCAGGAATGTTCAACTGCAGATAAAGTAATAATAAAGTTGGTGGGAAAATGAAGTCAACTAATTTTCAAATAGACAGAATGAAACTTAATTTCCATTGATTCGTTCTTTACGTGATCCGTTCAGGTCTCATATGGTGTTCTGGTGAGGCAGCCAGGAAGCATCTCAGGGTTTTGATGCACTGTTATCTTCTGACAGTTCGATTTAGACTGCACTATGTTTCTCTTCAGTGTTGTTGGTCTCAACTTCGACTTCCTGGCTCTCAATCTAACCGGCTTCCTTGCCTACAGTGTCTTCAACATTGGCCTCTTCTGGATACCTGACATAAAGGTAACTTTACTTCCAAGAAAAGACGTTGAATACAGATACTTGAATGTGATCAGAACCACTGATGCAGGTGGGACAGGAGTAGATGGGTTGGTCACTCTGACTTGGGTTTTTCATGAATTTCATAAATGTCATCCTCATTCTTCTTATTCATAACAGCTTGTCAATCAGCAGATAGTTCTGTTTTCTAAAGCCACCTCTATGTGAAAAGCAGCGCTCAAGCTTTGATGCAGCCTGAAAGCCTGAATCTGTTAAAGGACAAAAAACATGTAGTGTGAGTTGGGGAAGACAAAGGAAACAGATCATGGGTTGTTGGACAGCATTCTGTATCTTGTTCCACCACTGATAAACTTCATATAGGAAGTGTCTGCACTCAGAGGAACACAGCAGTTTACAGAAAACATAAACTGGTATGAGTTTAGAGAGCTGGCTGTTTAGCTAGATCTCCTTCTGTTGACAACGTTGATGACATCATTACAATTCAGACAGTCACAGGAGGCCAGGGGCTGTGGAGGAATGTGTCCTGAATGTGTTCAGTTGAAGCACTGAACCATCTGTTGGGTTTCACCGAGCATTGTGCTGTACTGAGGCCTGGGTTTCAGATGCAGTGAGATTTCATCATTTTTTTATTTTTTTTGTGTGTAAACAACCGGATCATTATTCATTCTACTTTTGTTCATTTAATCTGCTTGTTTTGGGTCGTTGCACAGAACTTTCTAGGTCTCTTAAAAATATTTTCTAAGTGGAAAAACTTTTGTCTGTGGAACAGATTTATTGAGTATAATATTGTAAATAGTATACAGGATATACTTACTCCTGCACAGTCCCTTTAAGGCATGAATGTGTCATTATCTCTATTAGCTTGTTGAGGGTCCTATCGCTCACTATAAGCCAGCAAAAAGCTAAACGTCTGTACTGAACCTGAGTGAAAGAGCAGCCAGTGTCCCAGAACTTCCGAAAGCCTTAGGGAATACTGTACCAAGACATCTTTAGCACGTATTGCCTTTAGTGTTCACCTTTTGTGTTTTTCTGCAGGAGGAGTTCCTTCAGAAGAACCCCAATGGGATTAATCCTGTCAATGCTAATGATGTTTTCTTCAGTCTGCATGCTCTCCTGTTTTGTGTGATCTACGTCAGCCAGGCTGCTCTGTATGAGGTATACGACTACAGCGTGGAAAGTAGTAGTAGTAGTAGTTGCTAAAATGGATGTTAATGACAAGCTTTTGATGCATTTAAAAAGTAAGAAGACTTTACAGTGTTCTATTTCTGTCTTTTTCAGAGGGGGGGGCAGAAAGTGTCATGGACAGCCAGGTTTTTGTTGCTGATTGGTTGGACCTTTGCTCTAATCAGTTTATTTGTTGCTGTAGCCCAGAAGATTACCTGGTTGGAGTACCTCTACTACTTCTCCTACATTAAACTAGCTGTCACACTTATAAAATATGTGCCACAGGTAAGCTAAAGAGGGATGACAACAAACCATAAGGTGCTTTTGGTTTGCATTATGTTAAACTCTGGAAAAAACCTTTGATATTGTCTATTTAGTAAATGGGGAGGATTTTTATGGCTGTTTCCAGGTATATATGAACTACAAGAGACAGAGCACTGAGGGCTGGAGCATCGGCAATGTCCTGCTGGACTTCACTGGTGGAGTTTTCAGTATTCTACAGATGATCACTCAGTCTTACAACAACAGTAAATATGCTTTTAGTTTGGCTGTTTGGATTCCCTCTAGTAAATGCTCTCTCATGCTTAACAATGTTTAATGACTACAGGAGGGTTGGCCATACGCCATGTTAATTAACCACCTAGTTTTATTAATTAACATTTACAGTGGTTGTGAACACTGGATGAGCAATTCTATCAGCTTAGCCTGTGTGCCTTTATGGCTTTGAGAATGATCTAATAGACATACAGAAAAACATTAAACGAAAGGTCAGTAAAATAGTGGGTTGTAAAAGGACACTGAATGAATTATGAAGAGTGTTTTAAGGAACAGTGATGCTCAAACTAGAGAAAACAGTACTGCTGTAAGTGTTTGGGAGACTTTCAAACTTCTGGTTTATTCAATAAACCTCCCAGTTTTTATACTGAAGGAAAAGGTTAGAAGTTCAAGTGTTACGTTTGACGCAAGATAACAGCCAACTGGGTTGTATTTGTACAGCCCAGTTGGCTGTTGTTTGATCACTCAATGATCACTCAAAGCAGCTTAACACTAAAACTCACATTCACCCATCAGTAAATAGATTCACACACTGATTGATGGGGAACACAGTGTAGCGTGCTGTGCCACTATTAACATTAATGTGTGACATTGTCACATTAATAATAATACACATTAATTAATAATAATAAGTAATCTGTGTGAAATGATAAAAAATAAATAACATAAATAAACAAAATATATGCAAGAATGTCTTATATATGTTTTTTCATGTATGAAATGATTCACTGGGTGCTCCACCCTCCTACACACAGAGATTAGTTAGTTCTAGGTTGGATATTGGATATTCGTGCCCCATGGATTCACTGGGGTCTTCTCCTGTTTGATCCGATTACGCAGTCTGATTACTGGCCTTCTGCCTGCTCCCTCCTCCTACACTTCACTTAAGGACCGTTTATACATTCCTGAACCAAACACTCTTGAGAAAAAACAATTAATAGCTTTCATGTCATGTGACCCAGTAATACAAAACTGTCAAATCATTCTACTAGATTACACAGATGAGGCACACTCCATTTTATCTGGTTTCAATGCATTTTCTATTATTTTTTGTTACTCAGACGTGTTTGGTACAGAAACTTATTCATCCATAGCCAATCAGTGCTCAGCAGTCTGTTCACATTACATGCAGTCCCTACTCAACCTGGTCGTACCTGCTCAGAAGCAGAGACCAAAAAACTAGGTACTTTTTGTTTACTGCTTTTATTATCTTATTTTTATCTTCAGTTAGATTTTTTTATTCAGCTGTGCGGCATTTCTGTTGTCTTTTAGTGTGTAAAGCACTTTAGAAATAAATAAAATAATAATTCTGTTGCATTGGAAAATGAAATAGAAATCACAACCTTTTAATTGAATGATTAGTCTTCCCTCTGAGCTGCTGCAGCTAGATATTATTCTCCAAGTCATTCTCCTTTGCTGGAGTTCAGTTAAAAAGTACTTGTTAGGAACAACAGGATCTCACATGAAATGAAAATCATCAACCCACAGAGGGCTTCATCCGAAGTCACAGTAATCTTTAAACTAAAAAACTGATACGGCAGGCTGTCCAGTTTGCTGAAATGTAATCGCAGCAACCCAAGATTGTCCTCAGTAGTTTGTATGCCCCCTTGTACTTTCATGCATGACTAACAATGTTGGGTCATTCTCCTTATGAGATGACAGATGGTGTCCTGGGGTATCTCCTCCCAAATCCTGACCAGGGCATCACTCAGCTCCTGGACAGTTTGAGATGGACAGAGGGACCTAAACATGATGTCCCAGAGATGTTCCATTGGATTTAGGTCAGGGGAGTGTGGAGGCCAGTCAATGGTGTTAATTCATCCAACCTGCCTACATGCTTTTGCCACATGAGGCCGGGCATTAGCATACACCAAGAGGAACCCAGGAACTACTGCACCAGCAAGTGGTCTAACAATGGGTCTAAGGATTTTATCCTGATACCTAATGAGAGTCAGGGTGCCATCATTTATCCTGTACTGGTTGGTGCGTCCCTCCATGGATATACCTCCCCTGACCAACACTGACCTACCACCAAAACCGATCATGCTGAGTAATGTTCCAGGCAACATAAGATTCACCACAGCTTCCAGACCCTTTCATTGTCCATACATGAGCTCAGAGTGATCTTGCTCTAATCTGTAAAAAGAACAGGACACCAGTGCCGGACCTAATCGTTCCGCTGTTATCTGGCAAATGCCAGTTAAACATCACAGTGCTGGGCAGTGAGAGTAGGGCCTACTAGAGGATGTCAGGCTTTCAGGCCACCCTCATGAAGTCTGTTTCTAATGGTTTGGTCAGAGACTTTGTAGGGCTCTGGCAGTTTCTCTTTGCACAAACAAGCAGATGAGTCCCGAAGTTTAACTGACTTGATATTATACTCTGATTAAAAATGTTCCTTTCATTTTAAGTAGTGTATTATTACACATAGAGTAGGAAGACTATCAAATATATTGCAATTAAGAATATTGCATTGTACATTGTATATTGTACATTGTAAATTGTAAATTTGTATATTCTGTAATGCAAAAACAGAACAAAAGAGCAAAGTGTACCGGAGTCAAATTCCTTGTTTGTATGCACGAACTTGGCAATAAAGCTGATTCTGATTCTGAAATGTTGGTAATAAATATCTGGATCAGCACCTTGTTAATGTTTTCTGTTGTGTTTGTCTCTCCTAAGATGAGTGGAAGCTAGTGTTTGGAGATCCCACAAAGTTTGGTCTTGGTCTGTTCTCTGTGGCGTTTGACATCATCTTCATGACTCAGCACTATTGTCTCTACAGACGGTCAGCACAGTATGAAGACATTTCAGAGCAACACGATGACTGATCCAAATGCAGTGCTACAACCTAAGGGAGCCAAGAGTGAGGGATTTAATTTAAGTCGAAATGTTAGTTCTTTGAATGCTGTTATTGTTTATTAGTTCCAGGAGAGATGTTAAAAACTGGTATCTGATTTAGCTCTTCAGAGCTCCACGGACCTTCTTCTGAACAACCTCTGAGAAATCCAACCTAAGATGTATATTTGCATGATGAAATTCCTATTTTTGAACACACCACGTAAGCCTGTAACTTCAATATGTAATTAATAGTATGCGTTAACAGTCTCTATTTTCTGTCATATGTTTGAATTGAATGTCAGATTTTTTTCATTAAACACCGAGAATGGTCCTGCCTTTTTCACTTGTTTTCTTTGTGGAAAATAGGGAAATGAAATTTCAAACTGATTAATTAATATTAACAATATTAGCAACTGAATATGCATCACAAGTCCATTTTCCTCCATGTAAAGGAAATCTGAGCATTTTAATTTCATTTCACTAAACTATAGACGGTAATACTAGTCATTTTCAGTGTGCTGAAGAATCTAGTCATGGTCATTTCAGATCTTCTGGTTTACGTCCAAAAAATTAGTGTATTGCAGAATTGATCTCTTTTTTTAGGATGAAACCTTTTGTACATATGGTGCAACTACAGGGGTTGGACAATGAAACTGAAACACCTGGTTTTAGACCACAAAAATTTATTAGTATGGTGTAGGGCCTCCTTTTGTGGTCAATTCGTCTTGGGAATGACATATACAAGTCCTGCACAGTGGTCAGAGGGATTTTAAGCCATTCTTCTTGCAGGATAGTGGCCAGGTCTCTACGTGATACTGGTGGAGGAAAACGTTTCCTGACTCGCTCCGCCAAAACACCCCAAAGTGGCTCAATAATATTTAGATCTGGTGACTGTGCAGGCCATGGGAGATGTTCAACTTCACTTTCATGTTCATCAAACCAATCTTTCACCAGTCTTGCTGTGTGTATTGGTGCATTGTCATCCTGATACACGGCAACACCTTCAGGATACAATGTTTGAACCATTGGATGCACATGGTCCTCAAGAATGGTTCGGTAGTCCTTGGCAGTGACGTGCCCATCTAGTACAAGTATTGGGCCAAGGGAATGCCATGATATGGCAGCCCAAACCATCACTGAGCCACCTCCATGCTTCACTCTGGGCATGCAACAGTCTGGGTGGTACGCTTCTTTGGGGCTTCTCCACACCGTAACTCTCCCGGATGTGGGAAAAACAGTAAAGGTGGACTCATCAGAGAACAATACATGTTTCACATTGTCCGCAGCCCAAGATTTGCGCTCTTTGCACCATTGAAACCGACGTTTGGCATTGGCATGAGTGACCAAAGATTTGTCTATAGCAGCCCGGCTGTGTATATTGACCATGTGGAGCTCCCGACGGAACAGTTGAGGTGCACATTTAATTCTGCCATGATTTGGGCAGCCGTGGTTTTATGTTTTTTGGATACAATCCAGGTTAGCACCCGAACATCCCTTTCAGACAGCTTCCTCTTGCGTCCACAGTTAATCCTGTTGGATGTGGTTCGTCCTTGGTGGTATGCTGACATTACCCTGGATACTGTGGTTCTTGATACATCACAAATACTTGCTGTCTTGGTCACAGATGCGCCAGCAAGATGTGCACCAACAATTTGTCCTCTTTTGAACTCTGGTATGTCACCCATAATGTTGTGTGCATTTCAATATTTTGAGCAAAACTGTGCTCTTACCCTGCTAATTGAACCTTCACACTCTGCTCTTACTGGTGCAATGTGCAATCAATGAAGACTGGCTACCAGGCTGGTCCAATTCAGCCATGAAACCTCCCACACTAAAATGACAGGTAAGGTAAGTTTATTTATATAGTGCTTTTCAGCAACGAGACACTCAAAGCGCTGTACATACAATTACAATACAATCACAAAGCAAATAAACACAGATACAGACACAGAAAAACAAATCAAATGATAAAATCAAACAACAGGTAATTTAAAAAAGTTAAATAAAATAAAGACAATAGAATGATGGACAAGAAAATGAAAGGAAAATTGGACTCAAAACGCAACTAATGCCTAGATGGCCCAGTCAAAGGCCACTCTAAACAAATAAGTTTTCTATCTTGATTTAAAGCTACTTAGGCTTTCCGCGCTTTTACAGTTTTCTGGCAGTTTATTCCAGATTAGTGGAGCATGAAAACTAAAAGCTGCTTCTCCATGTTTGGTTCTGGTTTTGGGTACGCAGAGTAGATTTGAGCGAGATGACCTGAGAGGTCTGGCTGGTTGATATACTGACAACAAGCCTGTAATGTATTTTGGTGCTAAGCCATTCAGTGATTTATAGACTAATAGAAATATTTTAAACTCTATTCTCTGAGCTACAGGGAGCCAGTGTAGGGACTTTAGAACTGGGGTGATGTGCTCCACTTTCTTAGTTCTAGTGACGCGGGCAGCAGCGTTCTGGATAAACTGCAGCTGTCTGATCGACTTTTTAGGCAAGCCTGTGAAGACACCGTTGCAGTAATCAATTCTACTACTGCTGTATTAACTGAAGCTGTGTGCTAACTTTTAAACGCTCTTCCTTTGGTCCAAAGATTATTACTTCAGTTTTGTTTTGATTCAGCTGAAGAAAATTTAGGCCCATCCATGCATTGATTTCTTCTAAGCATTTACCCAGCGCTTGAATGGGTTCATGGTCACCTGGTGACATCGTAACGTACAGCTGTGTGTCGTCTGCATAGTTATGATAACTTACGTTGTTCATTAAAATCTGAGTTAGGGGGAGCATGTAGATATTGAATAGGAGGGGCCCTAAGATGGACCCTTGGGGAATGCCATGTGATTTTTGTGCTCTCTGATGTTAAGTTACCTACTGACACAAAAAAGTCCCTGTCCTTCAAGTTGGATTTAAACCAGCTGATCGCTGTACCAGAAAGGCCGACCCAGTTTTCCAGGCGCTCTAATAAAATGGAGTGATCAACAGTGTCAAATGCTGCAATAAAGTCCAATAATACCAGCACCGTGGTTCTTCCACAGTCTACATTTATACGGATGTCATTGAACACCTTGACAAGAGCAGTCTCTGTACTGTGGTGAGCAGGAAGTCTGACTGGAAGACATCGAAGCGGTTGGTCGTTGTTAGGAAGTTGTTTAACTGCTGAAACACAGCTTTTTCAATAATCTTACTGATGAAAAGGAGGTTTGATATAGGCCTGTAGTTCTGTAGTAGCAGCTTGTCCAAGTTGCTCTTTTTCAATAGGTTAATCAGGTTTTCAGGTTTTCAGGGCCTGGAGGAAAACACCTGACAAAAGGGACGTGTTTACTATTTGTGTTAAATCAGATGTTATTACAGGCAAAGCTTTCTTAAGGAAAGCTGTGGGTAAAAGATCGAGACAGCGGTAAGAAGAGCTTAGTTGCTGTACGATTTCTTCTAAGTTTTTGCAGTTTATTTGGGGAAATTGGGAAATTTTGTCAAATCAGTTATAATTGGAGACAACTTTGGTACTGGAGTTGATGTGGATGTGCTGACTGCTCCTCTGATCTTTTGGGTTTTTTCAGTAACGAATTGAGCAAATTCATTGCAGGCCCTGGTAGAGTGGAGTTCAGATGCTACAGTTACAGGAGGGTTTGTTAACCTGTCAACCGTGGCAAATAATACACGAGCATTCTTAATGTTATTACTGATGATCTCAGAAAAGAAAGATTCCCTTGCATTTTTCAGTTGTAGGTTATATCTGTATAGTCTCTCTTTATAGATAATATAGTGAACCTGGAGTCCAGTCTTTCGCCACCTGCGTTCAGCTTTTCGACACTCCTTTTTTTCACTTCTGACTGGTGGAGCACTTCTCCACGGAGACATTTTCTTCCCAGAAACGACTTTCTCTTTAATTGGAGCAATTGAATCAATGATGTCCGAGATTTTAGAATGAAACCTATCTACCAGCTCATCTACAGTGTTACAGGGCAAAGTGGAGGTAGAAGAGTAAATCTGGTTAAAGGTTTCAGCAGCACCGTCCTTAAAGATGCGTTTTCTTATCAAGTCTCTTTGGCAAACTGAGTCATTGCAGATCATGCTTTCAAAAATAACCGAAAAGTGGTCAGATAGAGCAACATCAGTTACAGACACCTTGGAAATGTTTAGACCCTTAGTGATGATCAAGTCCAAAATATGTCCCTGTTTGTGTGTTTGCTGTTTAACATGTTGAGTCAAACCAACATTTCTAAGAGTGTCACATAGATCTATTGGACTTCTGTCTTCAGTATTGTCCATGTGAATGTTGAAGTCTACCACAATAATTAAACAGTCATAATCAACACATATCACAGATAAAAGCTCATTAAAATCACTGATAAAGTTTGTTTTGGACTTAGGAGGCCTGTAAATATTCAAGAACATGGTTCGGACAGGGCTCTTTACCTGGAGAGCCAAATATTCAAAAGAGTCAAATTTGCCCAGAAATACTTTTTTACACTCTAAAACCAAAGTGGCCTCTCCTCCATCTTTTCTTTGCTGTCTGCTCTCACAAAGAAAATTGTAGTTCAGAGGCGTCGCCTCTATCAGAATGGGAGCTTCATTAAATTCATGTAACCATGTTTCTGTTAAAAACAGAACATCACGATCATGGTCAGTAATGAAGTCATTGATTAAAAATGATTTTCCTGACAGAGATCTAATGTTAAATAAAGCCAGTTTATATGACTTAGTTGCTGATATTAACTCTATCTGGTTGTACCTGACAGTTTATGGCTTTTGTTGATTGTTTATTACTGTCTCTTATCCTTTTAGCTTTGTTCTTTCTGTCACGTATAAGCACAGAGATTTTACAACTATCTCCTATTAGGGGCCCAAGTTTTTCCTGGACATGCTCATTTCTGATAGTTACCACTGAGGCCCAGACTGTATCACAGAGAAGTGATTTGAAGGTCCTGATTAGGAGGGGATAGATTAGGAGGTGGTGGAGGTCTGCGGCATTTGGAAGATGTTGGTTTAGTAGCAGGGTCTCGGTCACGGGGGGTGTTGAATGGAGAAGATGTCAGCGCCATTTGGGTTCCGATTTTAAGAGCTCCTTTTATGTTATCAGAATCCAGTAAACCAAAAAGCGGGCTCAGTGGGGAGATGGGAGAGTTCTGTGCGGTCTGGGTCGGGGTCTGGGGAGAGGAGGGTTTACCTGGGGTGTCGGTCTGGGTTTGGGGGGATGGGGGTATAATGGGGGGGTCCACCTCTCCTGTGGATTTCGACGGGGAGACCTTTTGTGATGACCTCTCTTTCTCAGCCAACTGGCTGATTGTTTCTGTTGGAGCTGTTGGAGGCAGCGTTATCATTGTTGTTGATACTCCATGTTCTCTGCTGAAGGTCGAAGCTGCTGGCGGATTATTTACTGAATAGAAGAGATTAGATGTGAGATGTCTGACTCCTGGCTTGTTCAAACAGAAACCATCTTGCTTAAAGAGTTATCTTTTTTCCCAAAAAATATTAAAGTTGTCGATGAAGTTCACAGGTGTGGTGGCACATGTTTTTTTCAACCACTTATTAATCATCAGAAGTCTGAAAAAAATCTCATCTCCACAGAAAATCGGTGCAAAGGGTCCGCTAAGAAACACCTTGATATTGAGACCTCCAACAATATTCAGAAGACGAGTGAAATCCTCCTTCAGTCTTTCTGATTTTTTCTGAGCCACGTCATCCATGGCTCCACAGTGTATAATAAGGTTTTCTAGAGACGGACGCTTTTCTGTGATTGCAAGAATATTCTCTGAGATATCAGAGACCACGTTACTGGTACCAATCATAACTTCTGTGTTTTTCTTGTTGCAGAAGTTTTTAATCCCATCCACAGCTGTGTTGCCCACTATTAGGGTTCTTGGTCTGGTGGGGCGCTTTTTTGCTGGCAATTTAGGAGAAGACTGTTTAGAATGAAGGTTGTTCTCAAACCTTTTATTGTTCTCAGAAGATGGATCATTTTCCTGGTTTTCATTCTGTAGTGGGGCAAATCTGTTTTGGAGTGGAATTCCATTATTTCCAGCGGTCTCACTCCTATCAGTTGTTGTGACAGCAGCTCGGTGTCGAAGTCTCCTTTTCCCAGGGGAAACGGGGACATTTCTCTGTAATTCTGGCCATTCTGATTTATTTAATTGCTGAGATCTTCCAGTGAGTCGTCCACCTTGATTTTTTGGGCATGCCCCTAAAACATGCCAAGGGGGTCTGCCGGTAGGTTTATTCTCAGTGTTCTGATTGCCGGCTGAGTTGTTGAGCTGGCTGTCACTGTTTGGGATCACAGGCAGAGTTGAATCATCGTTGTACCCCATATTCACCTCCACATTCACTTCTAGTCGCTGGATTTTTATCTCAAAAACAGCCAGTTTCTGTAAAAGTTTGTTGAAGTCCACTGTGGTGAAGGGAGGCATTTTGTGCTGATTAGCTGGCATCAACTTGTCCTGCTTTCGAGTTCGATTATAAAAACATAAAAGTCCTTTAAAAAAATATATATAATAATAATAATCCTTGGGAGTCACTGGTAAGAAGTTCTTTTAGTCCAATATTTCTGTAATTTTGGCTAAGAGATAAAAAGTTAGGAGTAAAAGAATGCAAGCAGGGAGCTTAGGAGAAAAGCGTCTGAGCAGGCAGAGGCGGAAGCAGAGCAGGTGTTTCAATTTCATTGTCCAACCCCTGTATATATTATATATAGATATAATATATATCTATATATTATATATAGATATAATATATATATATATATATTATATATATGTATATATATATAAATATATATATATATATATATATATGTATATGTATATAAATATATATATATATATATATATATATATATATATATATGGTTATTTAAGATAGTAAATTAAGAATATAGTGTTTGAAAGTTTAAAAGAGATTAGCTTACCTGTATTTCATTTGTTGAACTGAATGTTTTTAGTTTTATTTCCGAAATGAAAATGAGTGATACTGAAGGGACTGAGTTGTTTATTGTGCAAGATGAAAAGCTACTTTCTGAAGGGTTTGCTGTTAAAAGTAAATGGTTGTGTAAATTAACAGAAAAAGCTCTACTAGCAAAAATCTCTCCTCAAAAAAAGCTGTTAATATTAAGGAAATACTTCTGGAGTTGATGTCCACATATAGTATAGAGTATAGTCACGAGTATACAGAATAGTCACGAGGTCAAAGGTACATTTTCACAATATGAAGGGTTGATAAATAATGCCAAACATAACTGCTTGCTGGATTTGTTGCCTGTTTCTGAAATAGAAAAAAAACAAAGTATGGTCCAAAGCAAAAATGTTGAGTGTTCAAGAGTGTTATCAGTCTGTGTCAAACTATTTGAAAGGTAATAATAATGGTGATGAATTTCAAAGGCTGTGTGAAAATGAGTGATATAAAACCCATAGACAGTGCATCAAACGTGTCATGCAAAACCACAAAATTTAACTACTACACCAAGTCTTCAACTTTACAAGCCCAAGCAGAAGCAAAAAAGGCAGCCTTGATGGTCAAGGAGACAGCGCTGAAAGAAAAACATGAATTGGAAAAAATGGCTCTAAAGGAAAGGCAAAAGTGGGAACAAAGAGAAGAGGAGATCCGCAAAAGAATTGAAAAGGTTGAGCTGGAGGCTGAAATTAAAGCCACAAATGCTGAGCTGGCTGTTTTGGAAGCATACAGTGATGGAATGAATTCTTACGTTTCTAAAGCAAAGGAAAAAGGCATCACATCCACCAAATCAAAATCTATGGAAGCTAATATCACTCCCACAATCAAACAAGACAAAGATACTGTTTCAATCATCCAACCAGAAACAAAGGACTCTTAACTTGCCTGCTACAGTGCCTGGGCAAAATACCAATTTATTCATCCAGTTTCTTCAGAAGCAAAATTACATTTCTGATCTTCTTATTCAACAACAGCATGCTATGCAACTACCACCACGAGACATTCCAATTTTTGATGGAGATCCACTGAAATACAAGGTTTTTACACAAGCATTCAAACACTGTGTGGAGGACAAATGTTTATCAAAAGGTGACTGCCTGTATTTTCTTGAAAGGTACACCGGAGGGCGACCTAGAGAGTTTATACAAAGCTGTCTCCACATGTCACCTGAGATTGGCTCACAAGGCACAATGATTGTTTCATGAACATTTTGGAAATGACATCAGACTAACTAATGCTTATATGCATTAAGTTCTTACCTGACCAATCATGAAGATGGAAAGTACAGCTCTCCTGCAAGACTATGCTTTATTTCTATGTGGTTCAGATGATGCAATTGCAGATTTCACTAAACTCAATTAACTAAATTTGTCAGCAAACATGAAGATAATAATTTGCAAATTGCCATACAAAATGAGTGAACAGTTTAGAAACGTGGTATGTGATATTCAAGAAACACAAAATCGCGGACCAAACTTCAATGATATTGTAAGCTTTGTTGAAAGACAGCTGAAAATAATATCTGATCCAGTATTTGTTGACCTTCACAATGTTGAACGTGTCAAGCCTGTAAAGACTGAAATATTTAAACCAAAACTAAGGCATGACAATTTTGCTGTAAACTTGTGTCATACCAACATCACAGATAAGGACAAAAATGATTGACATTAGAGATAATACATTCAAATGCTTGTTCTGCTCTCAAACTCATTCAGTTAACAGTCGCCAATGATTCGCTGAAAAACAACATAGTGAAAAGATATGTTTTCTTAAAGACAAAAGGAGCCTGTTTCAAGTATTTAAATATGGGTCATTTTTCCAAACAGTGCAGTAAACCATTGACCTGTTTCAAATGTCAGCTTAACAATCCAACTGTGCTACATACTGTCACAAAGGTTGACAAATCAGTCAGCACAAATCCCGAACAACCATGCACAACTGGACAAACGGTCCACAACACATCGCTGTCCTCTCAATCCTGTGTCAGCCATACTGGGGCCGGTGTTTTGTAAAAGGCTCTCTATACTACCAGTTACTGTCAAGTCCAACAAGGGTAGCAAATTTATACAAACATATGCTTTTTTGGACAATGGATCAACATCTACATTTTGTACTGAAAATCTGATGAGAAAACTGAACCTAACTGGAAAGAAAACAAGTTGTTACCACCGCCTCTACTTACCTTTTGAATGATCTAGAGATCTCAAACCTCAATTCAAATGAGTTGTTTGACTTACTTGTTGTGTATATGCAGAAACAGATGCCTGTAAGTACAGCAAATATTACTACAAAAGAAGATATATTAAAGAGTGGCCTTACTTGAGTGATGTTGAGCTCCCAAAAATTGACGCACAAGTTGATCTGTTGATAGGCACGGATGCCTCCAAGTTTCATGAACCCTGGGAGGTTGTGAACAGTCAAGGAGATGGATCTTTTGCCACAAAAACCCTGTTGGGATGGGTTGTTAGTACAAGTGATGTTGGTCAAGACGGAGAGGATGTCAACTGTCACCTCGTCACTGTAAATCGCACATCAGTTCAAACTTTGGAAAATCTTTTGGAAAAACAGTACGAACATGATTTCAAAGACTATTATAAAGACGATAAAGAGGAACTGTCGCAAGAAGATTTGAAGTTCATGGAAATTATGAAACAATCTGTAAAGTTCGAAGATGGACATCATAATCTAAAGTTGCCATTCAGGAATGCAAATGTTAATGTCCCAAATAACAGGTGTGTTGCACAACAACGGCTTATTGGACTAAAATGAAAGATGGAGAAGAATTAATCATTTCATGAAGAATATACTGCATTTATGGAGGATGTATTGAGTAATGGTTTTGCAGAACCTGTTCCAGAGAGTGAACTAAAGCCATCAAAAAACAGTGTTTACTATATTCCACATCATAGTGTATATCACCCACAAAAAGGCAAAATACGAGTTGTATTTTACTGTGGAGCAAAGTGTAAAGGAACCCCTCTGAATGATGAACTTCTGCAATGTCCAAACCTAACAAGCTCACTTATTGGTGTGTTGTTACGATTCCAGCAAGAACCTCTGGCATTTCTGTCCGATATAAAATCAATGTTCTACCAAGTTAAAGTTGCTGAGGAGCACAAAGACTTTCTTTGGTTTCTGTGGTGGCCAGGCGGAGATTTAGCTAAAGAAGTGACTGAGTACAGAATGACAGTACATCTGTTTGGAGTGGATTCTTCTCCTTGCTGTGCATGTCATGCTTTTAAAAAAACAGCTGAAGATCATTGCCAAGAGTTTTCAAGCAACATTGTTGAAACTGTTAATAAGAACTTCTATGTTGATGATTGTTTGAGAAGTTCACCTGCTGTTGAAGAAGCAATACAGGTTGCTAATGGCTTGAGTGATTTGTGCCATAAAGGAGGCTTCCATCTTACTCAATGGGTCAGTAACAACCGAGTAGTTCTTTGAGCTATTTCTGAAAAGGAACATTCCAAAAATGTCAGTGTACTTAATCTACAGAAAAAACCTTAGGGGTACAATGGTGTTTGGAAAATGATAACTTCATCTTCACAATGGATGCCAAAATGAAACTACTTACTCGGCGTGGAATTCTGTCAGTGATCAATTCAGTATACGATCCTCTTGGCTATCTTGCTCCTGCTACATTTCCTGCAAAACTTTGCTACAAGAACTTTGTAGAAGGAATTATGGTTGGGATAACGAATTTCCCTCACAGTTGAAACAACAATCGATAAATGAGTTAGCAGAGTTAGACATCTTATCTGCATTTCAAGCAAACAGATGCTTTAAAACCTCCAGATTTTGGAACAACTGTCAGTGCATAACTTCACCATTTTGCAGATGCCAGCAACAATGACTATGGCACTGTATCATATCTATGATTAAAAAATGGTTCCAGACAAGTTCATGTGTCTTTTCTGCTCAGTAAATCTAGAGTGGCACCACTTAAACCACTTACCATCCCACATTTGGCGCTAACTGCAGCTGTCCTTGCCACACAAATGGACAAGCTTGTCAAAACAGAGTTACAACTCCCGTTGGAAGAGTCATATTTTTGGTCTGACAGTTGTACAGTGCTTAAGTACATAAATATTTGTGGCAAATAGAATTGCAACCATTCGAAAGTCATCCAATCCTCAACAATGGCATTGCATTTTGACAAAAGTGAACCCTGCGGATATCCCTTCTCGAGATATTTTGTTATAAAAGCTCTTAAACACAAAGACATGGTTAGCTGTACCAGACTTCTTGTGGAGACTTGGCAAAAGAACAAAGTCAACTTTGAAGAGGTGGAAATTAACCACCCAGAAATTCAACTCGAGGTCTTCACTTGTTCAACTTTTATGGAAAACGATCCAACTAATAAACTTAGTCATTTCTCAGATTGGAGAAAACTAAAAACTTCAATAGCTTGGATCATGAAGATAAGAGAAATCCTATATAAACTCAGTCAAGTACAAAAGAGTCCTGTACTGAGTAATCCTCAATCTGTTGAACAGAAACGACACAAAGAAAACAGTTGAAGATTTGTCTAAAGCAGAAAATGCAATTGTTGTTTTTTCACAAAGAAATCAATTTTCAAATGAAATATTGTGAGTCAGTACTTTTGTGGTATCATACATAAAATGTTTAAATATTTATATTTAAAAAATATGAGTCGGATATGTTTTGTTTAAATGTAACATTTTGATTTGATATGGTTAAAACATCATGTGGCTCCACTTATGTGTATATGTAATGTCCAAGCCATGTACAATTAGGGGCTGGAATGGTGGAGCCATTAGGAGGCGCTCAGGGAGCTACTCAAATGTATTGATAAGGTGTGTCAATTAAGCGCAGCTGTGGCGCAAATGAGAACATGGTTTTGACCGTGCCTGTGGGAACTAAGGACTTTTGTGTATGTATCACTTCATATCCACCCAGCAAACAATAAATGGATTGGCGTATCCGTGTTGGGACCCACAGCCAGGGATTTCAACATTAAACTCCGGTACGGACATTTCTGGAATTTTCAAAATAAAGTGCATTAACCTTCTTCCGGCACAGCCAGGAAACGGGATAACTGCGGACTTCCTGTGATGCCACTACCCAAATAAAAGCACAGCTGTTGCTACATCCGCCCTCTTTCCACACGGCCTTCGAGAAGGACCGGTCCGGGGAGGCCCACGCGCTGATGTCTTTTGCTGGCAAAAAGACATAAACTCTTCAAACTGGATCCAAGGAAGCCATACGATCATCGATCATATGCAAAGTTAAGTACGGATGAAATACTGTCTGTGTATCCGGTATTTTCATTCATGAACGAGGGTAATTAAGGTACAAGCATTGCTTGACTGTCTCTCCGAGCCCCCACAGATGCAAATGGTGTTCGAGAGAAGCCCCTGCAAAGACGCGGTCTCCCAGCCTGGAAGGAAGACAGCAGAGACCGCAGCGGACAGGACAAGCCGCCCAGCTACAGCTCCGGAGCTAACCCTTTTGTTCACAGAGCGAATGCACCTTCAACCCCCGAGGTTAGCGGAAAGCTAACCGCTTGTTGACTGTGGACGTTTTTTCAAGCTTCGCCCCTTGGACAACGTTTCCTCACCATGGTTCATGAGGTTAGGTGTTTTGGGCAGAGACAGATTTAGGATGAAATGATCTAAACGTTTTTCATTTTATGAAGTTTGTGTGAAACTCGGCTATCGTAGTGCTAGCAGGCTATCTGTAGCACACCTGCCGTTTTGTGTTCTTTGTATGTTTTAAGGTTAAGATAAACTTTATTTAAAGGGTGATTTTAAACAGAACATTGCTCATAATGCGCTTATGCATTTTAATCCTTTATTAACCCTGGTATTTTAAAGGTATGTGTTGATTCTGGTGCCAAGCTATCTGCTTCTTTGTTAGCTTAACTGCTAACCGGTAAGAACACGTGCTTGCTACTAAAGAGTATTCAACAGAAAGGTTGTTGGTTTTCAAGCTAGTGAATAATAGTTCCTAAACATCATTTACTAAATTTGATAACTAAGTAAGCACCATTAAGCCCCATTTCTCCAGAAAGATTTGGCTCTTTTCCAAAATACTCCCTTAATAATATTTCTTCGAATATTATTTCAATAACTAAAGGCAGCTAATTAGACACCGTTGAGAAATGGTCATCCAGAAGGTTGGTTTTATTCAGCAAATCATTATTTAAAATATTATTTTATGAAAATAATATTTTATCTGATCTTGCATTGTGAAGGGTTGTCTAAACGCTTGCTGATTATTGCCTAAGTTAGTTCCAAGACTAACTTAACTTCACTTCCAGATTCTTCAAGATAATCCTTGGTTCTCAAACATTGTTAGGTATTATTTAGTCAACTCAGAGGTAAGAACGATACAGTCAGAGTTACTTGCAGCAAGGGTAGCCCACTTTGCAGTGCAACTACAAAGTTTTGACACCCTATCTCTTTATTTATATACACAATTCAACAGACAGTTCAGACAGGGTGTATGTGTGTGAGACAGAAAGGAGGCTGGTTCTCACGGAGATAACAATAATTCACACACACAGGGAGGAAGGCATAGTGCAGGTGCCTTGCAACACAAAGTTTTTACATGAGTGATAACAAGTTTTTGCACCCATCCAACAAACATAAACATTGCATGGTAATGTTGCAATCACTCTTTTTGGTCATGATTTCCAATAATCTTTAATCAACTTGTTTATATTGTACATAGCCCATTAGTCTTCGTTATTCTTTAATTCTGCTTGGTAGTTTAGTTGGATTGTTTTAGCATAGTAAAGAGTTTGTTGATTGAAAAATGTTTGACTTTGAGTTGACTTATTTTTGTTAATAAATTATTGTACTTTAAGAAATTGTGTGAATTCATTCCATGTGTGTGCAGAGTTTATGCTGTTCAATAATGTCAGAGCTCGTCTCACACCTTTCTATTTTGTCCTAATACCATCGCCTTACTGGGCTGGTATTCACAGGACAACCCTTAACAGACCGAAATATTATTTATTAAAATATTAATATTAAATATTAAATAATATTCTCAGATTCATAATTACAACATCCACCTAGACTTCAACAAGCACCGCTCTCCATTTTCTAACAGCAACCTACAACAGGTGCATGCATAAGACCAGAAAAAGCGCCACTTGTCTTACAATATTTACATTTAACTAGCATAAGCATTTTAGCTAATTTCAGCTTTTACACCGCTTTTTGCATACTAAAACTCATGCTAGTGATTGCCAATATGATAATGTTAGCATTTAGCTTGTCTCTTTCTATCCTTTCTGGTTCTGTGCATCTTTTTCTTGTCTCTCTTTTTCTCCTTTCTGCCTCTATCTTTCCCATTTCTCTCTTTCTATTCTTTTTGTTTCTTTCCCTCCTTTTTCTGTCTATCCTTTCTGTTTCTTTCTCATCTTTCTCTTCTCTCTCTCTTTTCTGCTTTTTTCTCCTCTCCTCTCTTTCACTTCTTTCTGGCTTTTTCTTGTGTTCTGAAGCAGTGTTGATAATTTTTACTTTGTCAAATTTATTCAGCATATTCTGCTTCATTCATTCAGCATTCACATTTTCTGCTTTGTTTTATCCTTTTTCTCTTCTTTCTGCCTCCTTCTATTTCAAGTGCTCCTCTGCTAATTGTTGCTGGTTTTTACTTTTTCAAATTTTTCCACATCTTCTGCTTCGTTTATTCAGCACTTACATTTTCTGCTTCTTTTTCTCCTTTCTGCCTCTTTCTGTTTCATGAGTTCAAATTTTTACTTTTTCTCATCAAAACTATGAATTAACACGTGGAATTATATACTAAACAAAACATGTGAAACAACTGAAAATATGTCTTATATTCTAGGTTCTTCAAAGTAGCCACCTTTTGCTTTGATTACTGCTCCGCACACTCTTGGTATTCTGTTAATGAGCTTCAAGAGGTAGTCATCTGAAATGGTTTTCACTTCACAGGTGTGCAGGAGGATATAGTATACAGCTGATAGTCCTACTGAATAGACTGTTAGAATTTGTATTATGGCAAGAAAAAAGCAGCCAAGTAAAGAAAAACGAGTGGCCATCATTACTTTAAGAAATGAAGGTCAGTCAGTCCGAACAATTGGGAAAACTTTTAAAGTGTCCCCAAGTGCAGTCGCAAAAACCATCAAGCGCTAAAATAGCTGCTAGGAAACCACTGCAGAAGAGACTTGTTTGGGCTAAAGAGCACAAGGAATGGACATTAGACCAGTGGAAATCTGTGCTTTGGTCCAAGTTTGAGATCTTTGGTTCCAAACACCGTGTCTTTTTGCGGCGCAGAAGAGGTGAACGGATAGACTCTACATGCCTGGTTCCCACCGTGAAGCATGGAGGAGGAGGTCTGATGGTGTGGGGGTGCTTTGCTGGTGACACTGTTAGGGATTTATTCAAAATTTAAGGCATACTCAACCACCATGGCTACCACAGCATCTTGCAATCCATCCGGTTTGCGTTTAGTTGGACCATCATTTATTTTTCAACAGGACAATGACCCCAAACACATCTCCAGTCTGTGTAAGGGCTATTTGACCAAGAAGGAGAGTGATTGGGTGCTGCGCCAGATGACCTGGCCTCCACAGTCACTGGACTTGAACCAAATCGAGTTGGTTTGGGGTGAGCTGGACCGCAGAGTGATGGCAAAAGGTCCAACAAGTGCTAAGCATCTCTGGGAACTCCTTCAAGACTATTGGAAAACCATTTCAGGTGACTACCTCTTGAAGCTCATAAACATAATGCCAAGAGTGTGCGGAGCAGTAATCAAAGCAAAAGGTGGCTACTTTGAAGAACCTAGAATATAAGACATATTTTCAGTTGTTTCACACTTTTTTGTGCAGTATATATTTCCACGTGTGTTAATTCATAGTTTTGATGCCTTCAGTGTGAAGCTACAATATTCATAGTCATGAAAATAAAGACAACTCTTTGTATGAGAAGGTGTGTCCAAACCTTTGGTCTGTACTGTAGGTACCCTTTATACATTCCACACAAATCTCAGTCAACTATTATGCAATGAAAGAAAAACATTTAATCCAATTAAGGATTGTGCACAAGTAATATCAGCATTATGACATAGCCTTGGACATTAAAGCTTTTCAGCAGAAATTCGACTTCTGTGAAGGCGAAAGGGCAGGGGAAAGGTTCCTACATGATCCAAATGTGATCATGTAGTGTCGAATCCATGTTAGACTCATACAACTAGCATAAGTTCTTCTTGACTTTGAGACACAAAATGCTAAATACAGAGGTTGGACAATGAAACTGAAACACCTGGTTTTAGACCACAATAATTTATTAGTATGATGTAGGGCCTCCTTTTGCGGCCAATACAGCGTCAATTCGTTTTGGGAATGACATATACAAGTCCTGCACAGTGGTCAGAGGGATTTTAAGCCATTCTTCTTGCAGGATAGTGGCCAGGTCACTACGTGATACAGGTGGAGGAAAACGTTTCCTGACTCACTCCTCCAAAACACCCCAAAGTGGCTCAATAATATTTAGATCTGGTGACTCTGCAGGCCATGGGAGATGTTCAATTTCACTTTCATGTTCATCAAACCAATCTTTCACCAGTCTTGCTGTGTATATAGTCCTTGGCAGTGACGCGCCCATCTAGCACAAGTATTGGGCCAAGGGAATGCCATGATATGTCAGCCCAAACCATCACTGATCCACCCCCATGCTTCACTCTGGGCATGCAACAGTCTGGGTGATATGCTTCTTTGGGGCTTCTCCACACCGTAACTCTCCTGGATGTGGGGAAAACAGTAAAGGTGGACTCATCAGAGAACAATACATGTTTCACATTGTCCACAGCCCAAGATTTGCGCTCCTTGCACCATTGAAACCGACGTTTGGCATTGGCATGAGTGACCAAAGGTTTGGCTATAGCAGCCCGGCCGTGTATATTGACCCTGTGGAGCTCCAGATGGACAGTTCTGGTGGAAACAGGAGAGTTGAGGTGCACATTTAATTCTGCCGTGATTTGGACAGTCGTGGTTTTATGTTTTTTTGGATACAATCCGGGTTAGCACCCGAACATCCCTTTCAGACAGCTTCCTCTTGCATCCACAGTTAATCCTGTTGGATGTGGTTCGTCCTTCTTGGTGGTATGCTGACATTACCCTGGATACCGTGGCTCTTGATACATCACAAAGACTTGCTGTCTTGGTCACAGATGCACCAGCAAGACGTGCACCAACAATTTGTCCTCTTTTGAACTCTGGTATGTCACCATTAATGTTGTGTGCATTTCAATATTTTGAGCAAAACTGTGCTCTTACCCTGCTAATTGAACCTTCACACTCTGCTCTTACTGGTGCAATGTGCAATCAATGAAGACTGACTACCAGGCTGGTCCAATTTAGCCATGAAACCTCCCATACTAAAATGACAGGTGTTTCAGTTTTATTGTCCAACCCCTGTATGTCTGTCTCCTTCTCTAACCCCAACGATTACATTCACCTGCTCCTTCCCAGCCTGCTCCTAATCAGACCTCACCCGCTTTATCTTCGCACCTGGCTTATTAAGGAGCATGGCAACAGACAAACACCGCCAGATTATCGAAAGCCTTAGCATGAGTAGTGTCCAGCTTTCCTTCCATCTCTGCCTACCTGTTCTGATATCGTTTTTGCCTCTCGTATTTCTCTGCCCTGCCCTGCCTTGCCCATATCGGATACCTTACCGGCTTTTGCTTTCTGGACATCGACCTTGTTTTTGCCTTCAAACCATCTCTCCCTGCCTAATCCCTGGATCCGTGTGCCTGAATCTGCCTCCCCGTACATGACTTCGTTCCTGTCCCCTGAACACTGCAACCTGCTAATTCACTGGGTTTGTAAACCTGAGAATCTGTGGAATGTTTCCCAGCTGTTGCTCCGCCAATACTCCAAAGAGCCAAAAATCAGCTTCCTGGTTCCCTTACGGATTCTGAGAAGGGTACTGGCTTTTTCTTTGAGAAAAATATTATTCTCAGTTCTCCATCTGTCTGCCTTCAGAAGTTCCTGAGTTGGCCGCTAAGGGTTTCCTGCTGATCGGCATCCGGAACTTTTAATAAATTTTTAATCTGATCTGTTGTGTCCAGCTGAAATTTTGGGTCCTCAGATACCTGTTACACAATAGCCAATACAGGTCCTTCTCAAAATATTAGCATATTGTGTTAAAGTTCATTATTTTCCATAATGTCATGATGAAAATTTAACATTGATATATTTTAGATTCATTGCACACTAACTGAAATATTTCAGGTCTTTTATTGTCTTAATACGGATGATTTTGGCATACAGCTCATGAAAACCCAAAATTCCTATCTCACAAAATTAGCATATCATTAAAAGGGTCTCTAAACGAGCTATGAACCTAATCATCTGAATCAACGAGTTAACTCTAAACACCTGCAAAAGATTCCTGAGGCCTTTAAATCTCCCAGCCTGGTTCATCACTCAAAACCCCAATCATGGGTAAGACTGCCGACCTGACTGCTGTCCAGAAGGCCACTATTGACACCCTCAAGCAAGAAGGTAAGACACAGAAATAACGAATAGGCTGTTCCCAGAGTGCTGTATCAAGGCACCTCAGTGGGAAGTCTGTGGCAAGGAAAAAGTGTGGCAGAAAACGCTGCACAACGAGAAGAGGTGACCGGACCCTGAGGAAGATTGTGGAGAAGGGCCGATTCCAGACCTTGGGGGACCTGCGGAAGCAGTGGACTGAGTGTGGAGTAGAAACATCCAGAGCCACCGTGCACAGGCGTGTGCAGGAAATGGGCTACAGGTGCCGCATTCCCCTGACCTGGGCTACAGAGAAGCAGCACTGGACTGTTTCTCAGTGGTCCAAAGTACTTTTTTCAGATGAAAGCAAATTCTGCATGTCATTCGGAAATCAAGGTGCCAGAGTCTGGAGGAAGACTGGGGAGAAGGAAATGCCAAAATGCCAGAAGTCCAGTGTCAAGTACCCACAGTCAGTGATGGTCTGGGGTGCCGTGTCAGCTGCTGGTGTTGGTCCACTGTGTTTTATCAAGGGTAGGGTCAATGCAGCTAGCTATCAGGAGATTTTGGAGCACTTCATGCTTCCATCTGCTGAAAAGCTTTATGGAGATGAAGATTTCGTTTTTCAGCACGACCTGGCACCTGCTCACAGTGCCAAAACCACTGGTAAATGGTTTACTGACCATGGTATCACTGTGCTCAATTGGCCTGCCAACTCTCCTGACCTGAACCCCATAGAGAATCTGTGGGATATTGTGAAGAGAACGTTGAGAGACTCAAGACCCAACACTCTGGATGAGCTAAAGGCCGCTATCGAAGCATCCTGGGCCTCCATAAGACCTCAGCAGTGCCACAGGCTGATTGCCTCCATGCCACGCCGCATTGAAGCAGTCATTTCTGCAAATGGATTCCCGACCAAGTATTGAGTGCATAACTGTACATGATTATTTGAAGGTTGACGTTTTTTGTATTAAAAACACTTTTCTTTTATTGGTCGGATGAAATATGCTAATTTTGTGAGATAGGAATTTTGGGTTTTCATGAGCTGTATGCCAAAATCATCCGTATTAAGACAATAAAAGACCTGAAATATTTCAGTTAGTGTGCAATGAATCTAAAATATATGAATGTAAAATTTCCATCATGACATTATGGAAAATAATGAACTTTATCACAATATGCTAATATTTTGAGAAGGACCTGTATATTGTATTGACCAATAAGAAGCATCACGTTGCCTGAATAAAATATCTGGTCAAATAAAAAACATAGACAAAAAATACAAATCCAAAGTTCATATAATTGATGTCTGAGCTAAATGTAATTATGTGTAGTGTTATTTATTGTTGGGGGTATATTCAAACTCTAATTTATTTTATTCTGAAAACCTCTTTCAATTGCACGCAGTTAAATAGGACAAGATAAGGTAAAAATGTTAAAGACAAAACACAACGGAAAACCACAGGTACATTATAAGAAGGAGATAACCAAATGGAACACTATTAATTCAATTCAGTTTATTTATATAGCGCCAATTCACAACACATGTGGTCTCAAGGCACTTCACAAAAGTCAGGTTCATACATTCCAATTAATCCTAACCATTGAACAGTGCAGTCAGATTCAGTTATTTATTCAAATTGGATAAAAAAGTTTTTCTATCTAAGGAAACCCAGCAGATTGCATCCAGTCAGTGACTTGCAGCATTCACTCCTCCTGGATGAGCATGTAGAGACAGTGGACAGTCACTGGCGTTTACTTTGCAGCAATCCCTCATACTGAGCATGCATGTAAAAGAAACATTTTACAACACTGTCTTTTGTTCTGCACTGAGCATGTGTGACATTAGTGCAGTTCTTACTATTAAACACTTTGAGAGGAAAGTTGTGGTGTTTAAAATATAGCATAGAGCCTCATCCTGGACCTTGCCAGTAAATAAAATAGTTAACTAATCAATAGTCCACCTGTGATTAACTATGATTTATTTCTTAATTATACTGCATCTTTAAACCCAGGCCAGTATGTTTAGAATCAGCACAGAAAATATGAACCAGAACAGGGAAGTGTACTTTTGACTACGTCTTACTGGAACCAGGAGATATTTTCCTGGTTTATTGAGCAACACTTTTTCTGTCTACATGTAGAACTGGACTATAGGACTGGCTGCAGCAATGAGATCAATGTGTTGATCTGAAGAACTTTTATTGTGTTCAGCTATGTTAGGAATAAATGCTTTTATTTTGACTGAAGTAAAGGACCAGATATTTTCACATTATGATGGAAATCCAGCTAGAAACTCACAGAGAGGGTTGCTACTGTTTTCTATTACAGACAGATCATTTAACTTCACCTGTAGCTCAGGTGAAAGTCCCTCTACTCTGTTCTTCATCAGGACCCTGATGATGCTCATTAGAGTGAACGTCCACCTCATGTCTTGCTGGTGAATACGTGATTAGCAGTTACTTACAAATGAGCCCTGTTCGAGGTTGTAACTTTTAAGGTAATAAAGGAGGCAGGTCAATGGCCCTCGAGTGAACTGCTGTTCTGGACCTCTCCATTTTTTGTCTTCTCATTGTCAGGGTTAGGTGGAGTGGGAGGTAATTATATGGAACACAATTGGAAAAAAAACAAAAACTGAAACTGATTGTTTTTAAATAAAAATGTGAAGAACAATACCATTTTGTGGCTGCATCTTTTTAATACTTCTAAATTTCTTCTATCAAGAGTCCGGGGCTATACAGAAAACATCCGCAGGTCTAGCGACACGCCTGGCTGCAACCATTGTGAGTTACGCCAAGCAACAAAGTGAACTATGGAAGTAAATGTGTCCCAATATTCAAATTAAATGTATAAATATGATGCTTTTTCATATTCAAAATTAAGCTTCATTTTTTGACTCAAAAATACAATTAAAAATAAATCATTCAAAATACATTTTATTTTTCTTCTCCAAGACTGCTAAATTAGTAAATTAATTAAATGATAAATAAAATAACGTTTAACATTACATGTCTCAGCAAAAAGTGACCAAAATTCATTTTGAAATGTCAAATTTGAAAATTAAAATGTATTAACAGAAATGCTTTTTCATTTTAAAGTCATAGCTGCATTTTTTGACTCATAAATGAAATTGCTAATAGATCTTTCAAACTGCTTTTTTCTTTTCTTTTTCAAGACTACACAACTAAAGAAATAACTAAGAGGAAAATGCTTTTTCGTTTTCATTCCCCCGCCCGCAAAAAGCATTCCATAAATCAATTTGACTTCGCAATTCCAAGTAGCGCAGGAGAGTGACGTCAATAGCAACTCTTCTTCTCCTTGTTCCCCGTTGGTTCCTCCTGTTATCTTCCTGCGTCTCCTGTTCCGTGTCGTCTTGTAAGTCATGTGTCAATTTTTTTTCAAAGAAGAAGTGGGAGTGGTGTGCTAGTGGTTAGGACAGGAGGTTTGTGTTCCAGAGGGGACACAAGGGGCCAGGTTCGTATCCCACAGATTGCCACTCTGGGTCCCTGAGCAAGAGCCTTAGCATCTCTTTGAATAATAGCAATGATAGTTTTTTTTTGCTGAATGGGATCATTGTCTGCAAATGTTATATTGACAGTCGCAAACATGGGGTTTTAAAACATACGTTTATTAGGATCCACATATGTCTCCTTTTAAAATACCCTATGTTCACTAAAATCAAATATGCATGGAAACAAATATCATTTAAGAATATCATTCAGTCAGTAAGCCCTAATTTGCACCTTTTTGCTATTGTTATCAGCTTTTGTTTTAAAAAATAAAATGAAAACTTCAGCCTTGTGCTCTCCGTGGGCTTGGAACCCAGTTCCGTGGAGGATTTAATAGTGCACACTGTAATGAAGAATTAAATCAGACCCATCGAGTGGTTCCAGTAGGAGGCGTGTCACTGGGCGACGAAGGAGGAGAGCAGTACCGCAGCAACAGCAGGGAAGATGGCAGCTCTCACATCTCTTACCCAGGTAACGAGGCAGCAGTTTTCTTATCAGCCACAACTCATGGCAATAAATAGCGATATTGTGAGACCGAATCTTCCATAGATAAAATATTAGCATAAGTCGGGTTTGAGAAACAAATCCTGGCAGCATTCGTAAAAGGCAGAGCAACTAGGCCTGTTGCTTTACCGTTAGGTAGCGGATTGATTAGCATCCACTGACACCATGTAGACGTTCTGCTGTTTACGTAACTACGACATATGGTTCTATGAAGGTATTGGTTGCGCATGTAAGAACAGGACACCATAGACCCCATTTACAAAGCCAGCCCCAAGCTGAAGAGCTGAATCTGTTCTATTGATGACTCCTAGCTAGGTTAAAAGGATGGAGAAGCATGCCAGAAAAGGGTTCAAAATTGTGATACTGATTTGAGCTGACTCGTTTCATACCTTTTATGCTGACGTAGCTTAAAAGAAATGTGTTAACAGTGATTAGATTGAATGGTTGTGTCGTCTTGATAATTGAATGTATGAATCGGTTAAACTTGCTAGCTGCATGGCAGCTCTATCTGCGCCTACACATAAATAACAAAAAACAAAGAATATCTTCACAGCAGCAAAATGGACTGAGAAACACATAATCCATGTACATTTTATCAGCTAAACAACAGAAACCAGTAAAGGTGTTTGGAACATAAATAAAAAATTAACATGCGAAGTCATTCTGGATTATGCCTTTTGATCACATGGATTAAAATTAAGTAGCACTACTACGCCTTTCCTTGAAATTGTTAATGGGTTGGTAAAAGTTGAAAGTGACTGCAATGTTCAGTGACAACAGCTGCTAAAACCGGCATATGATAATTAGAACTGCATATACCTTTCTATGGAAGCAAATTGTTACCATATTTCAAATGAAAAATCATTTTCAGAAATGCTTTTTCATTTTATGAATGTGGCTGCATTGTTTGAATCATAAATGAAATTAGTCATCAATAATCCTATTTGCATTTTAATTTTCTTCAAGACTGTTCATTCTTTCACTTAATTAAAATGAAAAAGAAAAAGACATTTGAGATTTATTTTTCAAAATGTACCCCAGCAAATAGATACCAAAATTCAATTTGAAATGCAAAATTTGAAAATGAAAAAGCATTTCCAGAAATGCTTTTTCATTTTAAGAATGTGACTGCATTATTTGACCCATAAATAAAATTAGTAATCAATCATCCTGTTTGCATTTGCATTTTCTTCTTCATGACTGCACATTTTATGCCGTAATCAAAAATAAAACAAAGCAGACTTTGCTTTTTTGTTTTCGTGGTCTGCCCGCAAAATACTGCCCAGAACTCGAAAACGAGAAAGCATTCCGAGCGGTGGGCGCAGCAGAGTGACGTCAGCAGCCACTCTTCCTCAGCTCCCTGCTGACCGAGCTACCCATCTTGTTCGGTAGGGGGCGCTGTGCACATCTGCATTGCATTACATTGCAAACGTGCCGAGAAATTTATTGAATTATCGGGTCTTTAGCATCACAGATCATGGCGCTCCCTCAAATTGTGCAAACACTTTTAGAATTAGCTGAGCAGGTAGAATCCAGTAGTATATCCGAGTCTGATGCCTGTGACTGAGTAGAACAAGTCATGGAGACCTTGGCTGCATACTCTGCTGTCATAGATTTGAACATTAATGAGGTTGCTATAGTAAACCTCCGTTCAGTCCTGGAACGGCTGGATGCTGTGGAGCCTCAAATGGGACGAGGACGACCAACCGTCAACATCCCGTTTGAGTCCATTGAAATCTATTTATTAAATGGTTTCAAAGTACAAGAAATAGCGGAGCTGTTCGGCGTAGGCCACCAGACGATCCGTCGGAGGATGCAAAGCCACGGATTGAGGTAACAGACTGCTTATTACTATTATTAGTGAAGGGACCATGTTCACAATTAAACATATTTGTCGTTATTTGATGCTTCGTGACATAGCATATGCCTGTATAAGGGCGTTCAGGTAGGTAGGTGCAGTACCTGAGAACTTTGTTGTCAGCATTAGCTGACAATATTGGCTCTGGATGACGTGGCGTTCGAGGTGACAGTCGCTCCCCCTCCTTGTGCTACGGGGGAAAGAACACTGTAATTGTGTAATTATCAGACCGTTACACATCTTGCTCGTGCCCTAGACAAACACTGTGAATCCCTGAAGTAGATCACTATCAACTGACTGTGATGTCATAAGGACTACAGTATAGTAAGCCTTTGAAATAACTCCCAAGTTCCAACAGGGACTAGGGAGTTAACAACAAGTATTCCAGATAGTTGTGTTTTAAAGAATATTGAATACATAATATTTTAGTCAAAGCTCACAAGTTGTGCACCCGACTTTGCAGGTTCATGTGCATTATCCCCTAGGAAACTTGACTATGTGACCACAGCAGCATAAAGTGATGATAGTGGCAAACACACAATAAGCTAAAAAAAAAAAAAAAAGGTCAATTAAAATAATCTGTCTCACTCTTTCCAAGATAATTCTCAGAAATTGTTTTTTGTTTGTTTAGAATGTCAGACATGTATTCTGCAATGAGTGACGGTAAAGGTTGTGTGCATTTAGGTGCATTCTGGAAGCAAGAAAGTTTTTTTCTTTTTCTTTTTGAAGTTGTCTTTATTCCACAACCTTAAACATTTGTCAATAAAATATCACACTTCTTAACTGTATGATATTAAAATGTCAACATTATTAAACGGTTTAAAGGGGTAGTTCCTTATGGAGGTACTTTTGTATGATTGACTATACAAATATATTCAACATGAGAGTAGAACTATCTTTTTACCAACTGGTAAAAAATAAAGAGAAGCATCACTAAAATTTACAAAAACTACAAACCAGGCATGGAAATGTGGGAGTTAGGTTTCTCCTACTGCCTACCTCTGCTTTAAAGACAGTTTCTCAGATCAGTCTAATCAGATCATTCCAAACCCAAACTCTGTAGATCTCACAGATGCTTCCAGGTTTTCTTTGAATGCCTGGTAACTTTGACACTTCAGTGGGAGTTTCAGCGTTGAGGCAGGTTGAAGCGACTGGCAGAGTAATTTCTGGAGATACTTCAACATAAAGGTGCTGGGGGGGGGGGTATACTCTGACCTGTCCAGAACTTCAGGAGTTGTTGTAGTTCCTGAGAAGACCCTACAAAGACAGTAATACCTTTTTGAAGTTTACCTGAACATCATTAGTCACTGCTTCACTGTAGAGGGCTTTTAAAAAATTGGACTTTCTACAGTGAAATAAAATATTGTCCACAAAATGTTATTTCTCAACATGTTTCCATAAATATGGACTCAATGTGATTAATCAGCAATAGCTCTAGGATATGAAATGCCGTTTTACATCATCTACAATAGCTGCATCACCTGAAATACAAGGACTTACCCTGTAGACTTAATAGGAATGCATATATAATGTAAAAGTCAATTTCAAAAGGTTTTATTCCTAGCTCGACAACTTTCCGAAGGTGCGCCTGATCATGGTTGTTGTTGTGACTGCACATCTGGATTAATCAATTTGGCATGTGATGTAAAACAAAAAAATAAAGGAGCTGCTTTAATCTAAGGAAGTAGTGGAGCAGGGCATAAAGACTATTCAGCTAGTTAAAATTTTTACTTCAGTTTTAAGTTGTAATCACTGTTCTTGTTAGAAATTTTGCAGTAAAACACATTTAATGAAAGATACCTACCAGTCAGTATAACAGAAAATGGGCTTGTCCAGTCAATTCCCCTTTTGTAGAAAGTCAGAATCTCCCTTTCACGATCTTCCTCAGTGGATCCGAGATCAAGCCTGGCAACCAACCCTGGCTTGAGTTCAGCGTTGCTGAGCAAATGATGGCAAAACACGTTGGCTGCCTTGTAAAAATCGGGCTCTGTTGTCCACTCTGAAAATCAATTAATTATAAGTGAAAACTGGTAAACAAAAAAAAACATTTTAAGTTTTTTTTAGGACAGCAGCTAAAAGTTCCTTCTATTTTGTAAGGACAATATAAATATCAGTACTTTTATCCATTAACTGTTTATGGTTATAAACAATAACACAGTTGCACCTTCAGAGCTACTACTTTGATTTTCTTCAAGTGGATTTTGGTTGCTTGATGAGCTAGCAGCAGCTGAGGTTCCTGCCTGGGTATTCTCGAGGGTTTCTTCAGCAGTTGAATCTGAGTTATTCTTGGAGTGATAGCAGGAAATTGTTAATAAACTAAAGGAATCTAAAACATCAATAATAGTTCATGTGTGAGACACTAATAAAATAACAAAAAACAAAAATTGGGTCAACTGATGTTTTAGGAAAATAAAATGTCTGTAGGACTTCACAATTTACACTATACAAATTCATGTATAAACAAGAAATACAGGGGTTGGACAATGAAACTGAAACACCTGGTTTTAGACCACAATAATTTATTAGTATGGTGTAGGGCCTCCTCTTGCGGCCAATACAGCATCAATTTGTCTTGGGAATGACATATACAAGTCCTGCACAGTGGTCAGAGGGATTTTAAGCCATTCTTCTTGCAGGATAGTGGCCAGGTCACTACGTGATACTGGTGGAGGAAAACGTTTCCTGACTCACTCCTCCAAAACACCCCAAAGTGGCTCAATAATATTTAGATCTGGTGACTGTGCAGGTCATGGGAGATGTTCAACTTCACTTTCATGTTCATCAAACCAATCTTTCACTAGTCTTGCTGTGTGTATTGGTGCATTGTCATCCTGATACACAGCACCACCTTCAGGATACAATGTTTGAACCATTGGATGCACATGGTCCTCAAGAATGGTTCTGTAGTCCTTGGCAGTGACGCACCCATCTAGCACAAGTATTGGGCTAAGGGAATGCCATGATATGGCAGCCCAAACCATCACTGATCCACCCCCATGCTTCATTCTGGGCATGCAACAGTCTGGGTGGTACGCTTCTTTGGGGCTTCTCCACACCGTCACTCTCCTGGATGTGGGGAAAACAGTAAAGGTGGACTCATCAGAGAACAATACATGTTTCACATTGTCCACAGCCCAAGATTTGCGCTCCTTGCACCATTGAAACCGACGTTTGACATTGGCATGAGTGACCAAAGGATTGGCTATAGCAGCCCGGCCGTGTATATTGACCCTGTGGAGCTCCCGACGGACAGTTCTGGTGGAAACAGGAGAGTTGAGGTGCACATTTAATTCTGCCGTGATTTGGACAGCCGTGGTTTTATGTTTTTTGGATACAATCCGGGTTAGCACCCGAACATCCCTTTCAGACAGCTTCCTCTTGCATCCACAGTTAATCCTGTTGGATGTGGTTCGTCCTTCTTGGTGGTATGCTGACATTACCCTGGATACCGTGGCTCTTGATACATCACAAAGACTTGCTGTCTTGGTCACAGATGCGCCAGCAAGATGTGCACCAACAATTTGTCCTCTTTTGAACTCTGGTATGTCACCCATAATGTTGTGTGCATTTCAATATTTTGAGCAAAACTGTGCTCTTACCCTGCTAATTGAACCTTCACACTCTGCTCTTACTGGTGCAATTTGCAATCAATGAAGACTTGCTACCAGGCTGGTCCAATTCAGCCATGAAACCTCCCACACTAAAATGACAGGTGTTTCAATTTCACTGTCCAACCCCTGTATGTCTACCTTTTCACAACAGTAATTGTGGCCTTGAATCTCAGAGAAGCTAAATATCTCTGCACAATAGACGCATTCCACCATTGGTCCAGTTGTTTGAGGAGTGAGGGTCACACTGGGAGGATCCTGGCATAAATGAGACAATAGTAACAAGTAAATATGCATCACATAATCAAACATCTTTCTTCACATTAGAGCTTGGTGGACTTTGTACAAACCTATTTCAGTTGTGAGGGTTATTGGCTGGGGATTTCTTTGCCAGGGATTTCATACTACAGAGAATCAAATACTACATTGTACTAGAAATACATAATACTACCTGCATGTCAATATCGTTTTGGAGTGGCCTTATGTAAATCACAGCTGCCCCCACTCCAAGTTCTTTGCTACACAGGCCTTCTGGAGTATACCTATTCTGTGGGCAAGGAATGATTTCCAAGACCTTGGACTTTGTAGAGCCCCGACTCCGCAGAAGTTGAAACCTACCACAGTACTTCAGTTGTGGAAAGTTCAACTCTAGGTGATCAGAAAAGTCAGATGCACCACAGTATTTATCTGAGGGAAAAAAAAGGTATTGTAACCAGTGTAGGGGAGATACTAAAGTACACCTTTCAATCAAACGTTTTGACAGGTGACCTTTGACCTTAAGGGGTTCATGGCGCCATGGGGGTGGGGAGGTCATGGGGTCAACAGGGTGTGTGTCCAAGGGGCGTAACCGTGGATGCTGATTGGTTGTTGTCATTAGGGGCGATACCTTAAATGAGCCAATGAAAACACAGGGGGTGTGTTTAAGGGTGTTACGGGGAAGGGCTTAAATGAGCCAATTAAAACACAGGGGGTGTGTTTAAGGGTGTTACGGGGAAGGGCTTAAATGAGCCAATTAAAACACAGGGGGTGTGTTTAAGGGGTGTTACGGGGAAGGCCTTAAATGAACCAATTAAAACACGGGTATGTTTAAGGGGTGTTACGGGGAAGGCCTTAAATGAGCCAATTAAAACACAGGGGTGTGTTTAAGGGTGTTATTAATAATCTGTGTGTTTTTCAGGCGTTAATACATCTATAAAAAAAAAGACATGCATCCTTTTATATTTTAAAGGTATAATCAACTTAATATTAACCTGTCCCCATGTCAGACATCACTGACTTATGTCCACAAGAAACAGTGCAATGAATAGCTAATATGGTAATTGGGCCTCTTTTTTGCATTTCAGTGTGCTGGCAATAAAAAACAGGTTTAGTTTCACAGTTGTCACAGAGACATCAGAGCTGTGTACATCATCGTCAAGTCTGGTACAGCTAAGAAAGGTTTAAACTTGTTACACTGAAAATACTAGTAGAACTCTAGTTTAAACTTGTTACATTGAAAATACCAGTACTGACCAGAAAAATATGTCGGTGCATATTTCAGAAAACGAAGAAATTGCTCCATCTGCTTCTAATGATTCACAGAAGTACAATGACATCTTTAAAAGTACCGTATTTTACGCACTATAAGGCGCACCGGATTATAAGGCGCACCTTCGATGAATGGCCTATTTTAGAACTTTTTTCATATATAGGGCGCACCGGATTATAAGGCGCATAGAATAGAAGCTACTGCAGTCAAACGTTTGACTGGGGTTGCGTTATGCATCCACTAGATGGAGCTGTGCTAAAGAGAATGTCAACAAAACAGTCAGATAAGTCAGTCAGTCAAACTTTATTAATACACTACAAACCAGCGTTCTGATAACTCCATTCACTCTCATGGTAAGGTCTCTACATAGAATTCTATTGAATAGAGCCAACCGCACGTTAGGAATGCATTGGAGTCTATGAAGTTGAAGTTGAAATCAAACGTTAGTTAAAACGTGAAAGGGAACTTTTCCCTGATTCAGTAAACACGTAAAAGAAACTGTTTGATGCACTAAATCAAACGTTAGTACATTCACAATATAGTAGCGTTAACTGTTGAATTCTCTCGCTGCTGCTCTATTCCCATGTTCGACTGCGTGGCTGACAGCCTTGAGTTTGAACTCAGCATCGTACGCGTGTCTCTTGAAAGGTGCAATTTTGGGGTCGTTATACACACACAAGTGGTGTTGGACTAGGAGTAAGCACAGTACAGGTGTTTACCGCTATTACTTCGGCGACTCCCCTGACTACGGTAGCCGTAATGCTGCAAGTGGTGCGGCTTTGTAGTTTACCAGTCGTACTGAAACATTTTGACAGAGCGCCGTGTACAACCAGTATGGATCAACCAATTGATCCATATATAAGGCGCTCCGGATTACAAGGCGCACTGTCATTTAAAAAAAAAATTAAAGGTTTTTAAGTGCGCCTTGTAGTGCAGAAAATACGGTAAGTAAGTAAGTATTCATCTTTAAGAAATCATTAAATGCATGTGAATGTTCTCTAATATTGTTTATATATATATTGTTTCTTTCTCTTAGAACCCACCACTGATGACCTTGAGGATTTCATCTTGACTCAATCAGAATATGGTAAGTAATGTTAAATGCATCGATATTTTATAGTTAACGAATAAATAATATCTGCAGAAGCAGCCCCATGCTCTTTGCTCGCCTCCATTAGTAAACTGGTTGTTGCTGAGTCTTTTAGCAGCATTGATAATTAGAAAACATAGGTCAATAGAGCATTAGTTCAGACACAAACTAAACCTTTTTTCTACGGACATCTCACCCCCCACACCTAAATACTTTAGAAACATTGTGAGGTTATGTGAAAACAAGAGAGCATAACAGAGGACCCAGGACTCTGTACAGTTTATAGAGAAATGGTCAAAGATCCCTCTTTCTGTATGCAATTTCAGTTTTTGCATGAATACCTCCCTGGGCGAGCCCCTCCTGTGCTCGATTTACAATACAGGGTTCACAAAAATGAGGCAAAAAGTGATTTTTACCTTTTTTTTTTTTTTTTTTTAAAAGGTAGAATCTCAGTTTTCAAATAGGTTTCACATATCCAAACTGTGTTTTAATCAATCTATAATTTTTGTAAAATAATCATTTTAAACCCGTCTATTTTACGCTTGTCATGAAAGCTGCAAAATATGTTCTTTTTTTTTTTTAGCCGAAAGGTATAAAGGTTTCAAAAATCTCAATTATTCAAAACAAATCTCTGTTCAGATTCCAGTAATCCAGTTTAGATATGATCAGTCCAGTTTCTTAGATTTTGAACTGGAGCTCAGCAAACACAGTCCACACTCCAAAATGAAATGGGGCACCAACTCTCTATTAACTGGATTTGATGATAACCAATAGAAAACTTGCATTGCCTGAAACACGGACAGACTTATGTTTCAATCTTAAGTTTTATAGTTGAAGGCTAAGTCATGTTCTACTGTCAAACATAGGTCACACAAAATATTAACAGCAATGGTACCAATTACCATAAAAATGGTTTTGCTAAACATTATTTCTTAATTTGGGATTTTCCCCCCACACTGAACAAGTACAATTATGTGGGCATGCTAACCAAAAGCTTAACTGTGCATTACCCTAACTGTAACCTTGCCACAGATAACAGAGACATTTAAAACTAATAATAAAGGCTTCTTTACACTATTGTAATGATTCGGGTGAGCCAGGCCTCCCTGCAGTTCCAAATTGGTACACACTGAACTGGAGCAAAACAACACAATATCAAACATTATTTTATAGTTTTTTCCATGCATTATACGTTAAATTCCATTTATAATCTTTTGACACAAACGGTGAGAGGCAGGGATTTAGTTAGCTGTATTCTCTAATCACAACAGGCAGGAAGGCCTCACATTTCCCATCAGTTCATTGGTTCTCTCTGATCAAAACAAGGCCCTTCTGAGAAATCACATTCATGACATAAAGCTACGAAAAATGTCAAGAGATTTCCTTTTCAAAATTCAGATGTAATTTTGTACATACCATCCAGTTAGTGTTCAACACCTCATTTCCTGTTATAGAGCCGAGGACAGTAATATAACCTTGTTTCATATATCTCAGTTAACAAATTGCATATTATCAATCATCAAACAAACAATCAAACAAACAATCAATCAATCGAGTGGTTTACATGTGATACAGTGTATCTGTATTATTACCTGATTACTTATTTCAGGAATTTGGCTCTTGTTATCTATAGTCAGCCTGATTTTTCAGATATGCAAAATTAATTTTCTCTGTAATTATTCAGAACTTTACATTTTACATGATAGCTCAGCAAATTTGATGTTCATTATACTTTAAATAGGACTTTGAGCAGCTGGTTAGTAAGAAAACCCAGACACAGCATCCTTCCCCAGTGTTTAGTTTCTTTTTCTGCTTTATGGCCCTGTACTTGTCAAAATAAGAAGATTTATTTATGTCTGTGTTTTCTTCTAGTTTAACATGACTTTAAGCAGATGACTCTGTTAATGATAATTGTTTGGTCAGGTGTATAGTATCATTGTTGAGAGAAAGCTTTTGTAGCATTTAGTATGCAGATTTCTGAGATTTTTGTTTGCATTAATATGCTAAACACTGGATACAACATGACAAATCAATAAGTTCACTCATCAGTCATTTCAATAGAAAATACTGGTCTCTCAATATAGCATGCTGTCATGTAAAGTAATGTAAAATATAGCAACCTGAGTATCTTATCCTTTCCACTGAAATGGGTATTCTACATGTTTCAGTCATGAAACTGTATCTAATTCCTTTGGTTGAAAATCTAATTCCTCAGGTCTTTTATTGTCTTAATACGGATGATTTTGGCATACAGCTCATGAAAACCCAAAATTCCTATCTCACAAAATTAGCATATTTCATCCGATCAATAAAAGAAAAGTGTTTTTAATACAAAAAACGTCAACCTTCAAATAATCATGTACAGTTATGCACTCAATACTTGGTCGGGAATCCTTTTGCAGAAATGACTGTTTCAATGCGGCGTGGCATGGAGGCAATCAGCCTGTGGCACTGCTGAGGTCTTATGGAGGCCCAGGATGCTTCGATAGCGGCCTTTAGCTCATCCAGAGTGTTGGGTCTTGAGTCTCTCAACGTTCTCTTCACAATATCCCACAGATTCTCTATGGGGTTCAGGTCAGGAGAGTTGGCAGGCCAATTGAGCACAGTGATACCATGGTCAGTAAACCATTTGCCAGTGGTTTTGGCACTGTGAGCAGGTGCCAGGTCGTGCTTAAAAATGAAATCTTCATCTCCATAAAGCTTTTCAGCAGATGGAAGCATGAAGTGCTCCAAAATCTCCTGATAGCTAGCTGCATTGACCCTGCCCTTGATAAAACACAGTGGACCAACACCAGCAGCTGACACGGCACCCCAGACCATCACTGACTGTGGGTACTTGATACTGGACTTCTGGCATTTTGGCATTTCCTTCTCCCCAGTCTTCCTCCAGACTCTGGCACCTTGATTTCCAAATGACATGCAGAATTTGCTTTCATCCGGAAAAAAGTACTTTGGACCACTGAGCAACAGTCCAGTGCTGCTTCTCTGTAGCCCAGGTCAGGCGCTTCTGCCGCTGTTTCTGGTTCAAAAGTGGTTTGACCTGGGGAATGCGGCACCTGTAGCCCATTTCTTGCACACGCCTGTGCACGGTGGCTCTGGATGTTTGTACTCCAGACTCAGTCCACTGCTTCCGCAGGTCCCCCAAGGTCTGGAATCGGCCCTTCTCCACAATCTTCCTCAGGGTCCGGTCACCTCTTCTCGTTGTGTAGCGTTTTCTGCCACACTTTTTCCTTCCCACAGACTTCCCACTGAGGTGCCTTGATACAGCACTCTGAGAACAGCCTATTCGTTCAGAAATTTCTTTCTGTGTCTTACCCTCTTGCTTGAGGGTGTCAATAGTGGCCTTCTGGACAGCAGTCAGGTCGGCAGTCTTACCCATGATTGGGGTTTTGAGTGATGAACCAGGCTGGGAGTTTTAAAGGCCTCAGGAATCTTTTGCAGGTGTTTAGAGTTAACTCGTTGATTCAGATGATTAGGTTCATAGCTCGTTTAGAGACCCTTTTAATGATATGCTAATTTTGTGAGATAGGAATTTTGGGTTTTCATGAGCTGTATGCCAAAATCATCCGTATTAAGACAATAAAAGACCTGAAATATTTCAGTTAGTGTGCAATGAATCTAAAATATATGAATGTTAAATTTTCATCATGACATTATGGAAAATAATGAACTTTATCACAATATGCTAATATTTTGAGAAGGACCTGTACTATATCATGTATTGGCATGGATGTCTTTGCTTGAATCCCTGAATGAAAACCCCTCAAACAACTTTTTCAAGAATGGAGAAATTTCCAGCAAAAATCCATGGAAAATTCTCCAAGGTTGCTCAACTCATCAACACACTTAACAAATAATAATTCTCATTGTAAACATGATATTCAAAATAACTCAAAGAATTACATTAATCATTATTCAAGAGCAGCATATTCATGTATGACACAATAATTGGTTAACCAGCATTGTGGTGCCACTTGGAAAGGTTTTATATAGGCTTAGTTTAGCCAGATCAAAAGGTTCTAAGATTCAATCAATCTGCTATTGAGGACTTGTTGCTGGGATCTGTTATCAAAAATTATGTTGGGTTAGATTAGACCTCTTAAATCATGTGAGATAAATTCTTAAACTAAGCAAAAAGGCAGCTTCTGATTTGCAAAGAAATGCATATTCTTTCATTTTTGCTTTTCCCATCTAGTACTCTTGTGCTCCACTTATTTCAGCTATTATGCAGAACAGTTAAAGAGTGTTTCGCGCTCAGACAGCCTCACCACTCACTAAAAACTGTCACCTTCTCTGCTGTATGACATTTACATTTCATAAAAGAGACATTTCAACCAAAGGAATTAGATACAGTTTCATGACTGAAACATGTAGAATACCCATTTCAGTGGAAAGGATAAGATACTCAGGTTGCTATATTTTACATTACTTTACATGACAGCATGCTATATTGAGAGACCAGTATTTTCTATTGAAATGACTGATGAGTGAACTTGTTGATTTGTCATGTTGTATCCAGTGTTTAGCATATTAATGCAAACAAAAATCTCAGAAATCTGCATACTAAATGCTACAAAGCTTTCTCTCAACAATGATACTATACACCTGACCAAACAATTATCATTAACAGAGTCATCTGCTTAAAGTCATGTTAAACTAGAAGAAAACACAGACATAAATAAATCTTCTTATTTTGACAAGTACAGGGCCATAAAGCAGAAAAAGAAACTAAACACTCGGGAAGGATGCTGTGTCTGGGTTTTCTTACTAACCAGCTGCTCAAAGTCCTATTTAAAGTATAATGAACATCAAATTTGCTGAGCTATCATGTAAAATGTAAAGTTCTGAATAATTACAGAGAAAATTAATTTTGCATATCTGAAAAATCAGGCTGACTATAGATAACAAGAGCCAAATTCCTGAAATAAGTAATCAGGTAATAATACAGATACACTGTATCACATGTAAACCACTCGATTGATTGATTGTTTGTTTGATTGTTTGTTTGATGAATTGATTGATTGATTGATAATATGCAATTTGTTAATCAGAATCAGAATCAGAAAAGCTTTATTGCCAAGTACGTTTTTGGACATACAAGGAATTTGTTTTGGCGTAGTCGGTGCAATACAGTACAAATTAAACAGTATAAACATATCTACAATATAATATAAATATATGTGCACAGTTTTAAGTGAGTGAGAGTAAATATACAGGTCCTTCTCAAAACATTAGCATATTGTGATAAAGTTCATTATTTTCCATAATGTCATGATGAAAATTTAACATTCATATATTTTAGATTCATTGCACACTAACTGAAATATTTCAGGTCTTTTATTGTCTTAATACGGATGATTTTGGCATACAGCTCATAAAAACCCAAAATTCCTATCTCACAAAATTAGCATATTTCATCCGACCAATAAAAGAAAAGTGTTTTTAATACAAAAAACGTCAACCTTCAAATAATCATGTAAAGTTATGCACTCAATACTTGGTCGGGAATCCTTTTGCAGAAATGACTGCTTCAATGCGGCGTGGCATGGAGGCAATCAGCCTGTGGCACTGCTGAGGTCTTATGGAGGCCCAGGATGCTTCGATAGCGGCCTTTAGCTCATCCAGAGTGTTGGGTCTTGAGTCTCTCAACGTTCTCTTCACAATATCCCACAGATTCTCTATGGGGTTCAGGTCAGGAGAGTTGGCAGGCCAATTGAGCACAGTGATACCATGGTCAGTAAACCATTTACCAGTGGTTTTGGCACTGTGAGCTGGTGCCAGGTCGTGCTGAAAAATGAAATCTTCATCTCCATAAAGCTTTTCAGCAGATGGAAGCATGAAGTGCTCCAAAATCTCCTGATAGCTAGCTGCATTGACCCTGCCCTTGATAAAACACAGTGGACCAACACCAGCAGCTGACACGGCACCCCAGACCATCACTGACTGTGGGTACTTGACACTGGACTTCTGGCATTTTGGCATTTCCTTCTCCCCAGTCTTCCTCCAGACTCTGGCACCTTGATTTCCGAATGACATGCAGAATTAGCTTTCATCCAAAAAAAGTACTTTGGACCACTGAGCAACAGTCCAGTGCTGCTTCTCTGTAGCCCAGGTCAGGCGCTTCTGCCGCTGTTTCTGGTTCAAAAGTGGCTTGACCTGGGGAATGCGGCACCTGTAGCCCATTTCATGCACACGCCTGTGCACGGTGGCTCTGGATGTTTCTACTCCAGACTCAGTCCACTGCTTCCGCAGGTCCCCCAAGGTCTGGAATCGACCCTTCTCCACAATCTTCCTCAGGGTCTGGTCACCTCTTCTTGTTGTGCAGCGTTTTCTGCAACACTTTTTCCTTCCCACAGACTTCCCACTGAGGTGCCTTGATACAGCACTCTGGGAACAGCCTATTCGTTCAGAAATTTCTTTCTGTGTCTTACCCTCTTGCTTGAGGGTGTCAATAGTGGCCTTCTGGACAGCAATCAGGTCGGCAGTCTTACCCATGATTGGGGTTTTGAGAGATGAACCAGGCTGGGAGTTTTAAAGGCCTCAGGAATCTTTTGCAGGTGTTTAGAGTTAACTCGTTGATTCAGATGATTAGGTTCATAGCTCGTTTAGAGACCCTTTTAATAATATGCTAATTTTGTGAGATAGGAATTTTGGGTTTTCATGAGCTGTATGCCAAAATCATCCGTATTAAGACAATAAAAGACCTGAAATATTTCAGTTAGTGTGCAATGAATCTAAAATATATGAATGTTAAATTTTCATCATGACATTATGGAAAATAATGAACTTTATCACAATATGCTAATATTTTGAGAAGGACCTGTAGAGCAGTATAAGATGCAAGAGCAATACAACAGTGCAGGTGATCATTGTGCAAGTAAAGCAGTGCAAGTAAAGCAGGAGTCCAAGCTGAGCGTTAATGTAACTCATAGAGTTACAAGTTACAAGTGTCCTGTCAGCAAAAAAAGGGGGGGTGTGGGGGAAAGGGACAGTGTCAGGGTGGTTTCCGGGCTTTGTTAACCAGGCTGGTGGCAGATGGGAAAAAACTGTTCTTGTGGCGTGAGGTTTTGGTCCGGATGGACCGCAGCCTCCTGCCAGAGGGGAGAGTCTCAAAGAGTCTGTGACCGGGGTGGGAGGGATCAGCCAGAATCTTCCCTGCCCGCTTCAGGGTCCTGGAGGTGTACAGTTCCTGGAGCGACAGTAGACTGCAGCCAATCACCTTCTCAGCAGACCGAATGACACGCTGCAGCCTGCCCTTATCCTTGGCTGTAGCAGCGGCGTACCAGATGGTGATGGAGGAAGTGAGGATGGACTCAATGATGGCTGTGTAGAAGTGCACCATCATAGTCTTTGGCAGGTTGAATTTCTTCAGCTGCCGCAGGAAGAACATCCTCTGCTGGGCTTTCTTGATGAGGGAGCTGATGTTTGGCTCCCACTTGAGATCCTGGGAGATGATGGTTCCCAGGAAGCGGAAAGATTCCACAGTGTCAATTGTGGAGTCACAGAGGGTGATGGGGGCAGGTGGGGCTGGGTTCTGCCTGAAGTTCACAACCATCTCCACTGTCTTTAGAGCGTTGAGCTCAAGGTTGTTCTGGCTGCACCAGTCCAACAGATGGTCCACCTCCCATCTGTACGCAGACTCGTCACCATCAGAGATGAGTCCGATCAGGGTGGTGTCGTCCGCAAACTTCAGAAGCTTGACAGACTGGTGACTGGAGGTGCAGCTGTTGGTGTACAGGGAGAAGAGCAGAGGAGAGAGAACACAGCCTTGGGGGGAACCGGTGCTGATGGTCAGGGAGTCAGAGACGTGCTTCCCCAGCCTCACGCGCTGCTTCCTGTCAGACAGGAAGTCAGTGATCCACCTGCAGGTGGAGTCGGGCACACTCAGCTGGGAGAGCTTCTCCTGTAGCAGAACTGGGACGATGGTGTTGAAGGCAGAGCTGAAATCCACAAACAGGATCCTGGCGTAGGTTCCTGTGGAGTCCAGGTGCCCGAGGATGAAGTGAAGGGCTAGGTTGACTGCATCATCTACAGACCTGTTGGCTCTGTAGGCAAACTGCAGGGGGTCAAGGAGGGGGTCGGTGATGTCTTTTAGGTGTGAGAGCACAAGGCGCTCAAAGGACTTCATCACCACAGAGGTCAGGGCGACGGGTCTGAAGTCATTAAGCCCTGTGGTCCTTGGCTTCTTGGGAACAGGGACGATGGTGGAGGACTTGAAGCAGGCTGGCACATGACATGTCTCCAGTGAGGTGTTAAAAATGTCTGTGAAGACTGGAGACAGCTGATCAGCGCAGTGCTTCAGGCTGGCTGGTGAGACAGAATCCGGACCAGCAGCTTTCCGGGGGTTCTGTCTCCTGAAGAGTTTGTTGACGTCCCTCTCCTGGATGGAAAGAGCCGTCCTCGGCGTGGGTAGGGGGCTGGTGGGGGGGAACTTCAGGGTGGGGGTTGGAGGTGCCAAGACCCCTCTTGAGGTTGGAGAGATGGGGGTGGTGGATTGTGGCTGCAGCTGTTGGGGGGCGTCGTGGGAGATGGTTGCAGGACTGTTCCTTTGTCTTTCAAAGCGGCAGTAGAACTCGTTCAGGTCGTTGGCGAGGCGTCGGTCGTTGATGGAGTGGGGGGCTTTCGGCTTGTAGTTGGTGATTTGCTTGAGCCCTTTCCAGACAGACGCAGAGTCGTTGGCTGAGAACTGGTTTTGGAGCTTCTCAGAGTACAGTCGTTTGGCCTCTTTTCACTGCTCCACTTCCTTGTCGTCCTCACAACAGGTTTGCAGAGCTTTAGTTTCTGCCTGTATGCAGGAATCAGGTGGACCATGATGTGGTCGGATTGGCCCAGTGCAGCACGTGGGACGGCGTGATAAGCGTCTCTGATGGTGGTGTAACAGTGATCCAGAATGTTGTCCTCTCTGGTCGGACATTTAATAAACTGTCTGTATTTGGGGAGTTCGTGGGTGAGATTACCTTTGTTAAAGTCGCCAACGACGATAACTAAGGAGTCCGGGTTGGTCCGCTCCACACTCAGTATCTGGTCGGCGAGCATGCGCTGTGCGACCTGCACGTTAGCTTGCGGCGGGATGTAAACACCGACCAGGATGAACGAAGCGAACTCACGGGGGGAATAGAAAGGCTTACAGTTTAAGATGAAGGCTTCCAGGTCTGGAGAACAGTGCTGCTGAATCACTGTCACGTCGTTGCACCAACCACTGTTGAGGTAAAAACAGATTCCTCCACCTTTCGCTTTGCCGGAGAGTTCCGTGTCTCTGTCCGCTCTGTAGAGCTGGAATCCTGCCAGCTGCAGCGCAGAGTCCGGTATTAATCCACACAGCCACGTCTCCGTGAAGCACAAAACTGCCGATGAATAAAAGTCCCTGTTTTTCCCCAACAACAGTTGTAGTTCCTCCATTTTGTTGGGAAGTGAGCGCACGTTAGAGAGAAATATTCCAGGTAACGGTGTTCGTAGTCCACGCTGGCGAAGACGTACCAGCACCCCAGCCCGTTTCCCTCTCTTCCGGCGTTTCACCGCGTGAACAAAGGTGAGCGCACCTTTGACCAGAATGTCCAAAAATTCCAGAGCAGTAGGCAGAAAAGTGGGAAATAACTCCTCTGGTGTAGTAGCCCTGATGTTCATGAGTTCTTCTCTGGTGAGAGAGCTCCGGGTACCATCACAGAAGACCGTTTTAAAGCAAAAAACAAAACAAAACAATGCGCACCAACACGCCGAGGCGACCATCTGCGGCGCCATCATCAGATAGTGGAAGGGTTGGGTTAACTGAGATATATGAAACAAGGTTATATTACTGTCCTCGGCTCTATAACAGGAAATGAGGTGTTGAACACTAACTGGATGGTATGTACAAAATGACATCTGAATTTTGAAAAGGAAATCTCTTGACATTTTTCATAGCTTTATGTCATGAATGTGATTTCTCAGAAGGGCCTTGTTTTGATCAGAGAGAACCAATGAACTGATGGGAAATGTGAGGCCTTCCTGCCTGTTGTGATTAGAGAATACAGCTAACTAAATCCCTGCCTCTCACCGTTTGTGTCAAAAGATTATAAATGGAAAAAACTATAAAATAATGTTTGATATTGTGTTGTTTTGCTCCAGTTCAGTGTGCACCAATTTGGAACTGCAGGGAGGCTTGGCTCACCCAAATCATTACAATAGTGTAAAGAAGCCTTTATTATTAGTTTTAAATGTCTCTGTTATCTGTGGCAAGGTTACAGTTAGGGTAATGCACAGTTAAGCTTTTGGTTAGCATGCCCACATAATTGTACTTGTTCAGTGTGGGGGGAAAATCCCAAATTAAGAAATAATGTTTAGCAAAACCATTTTTATGGTAATTGGTACCATTGCTGTTAATATTTTGTGTGACCTATGTTTGACAGTAGAACATGACTTAGCCTTCAACTATAAAACTTAAGATTGAAACATAAGTCTGTCCGTGTTTCAGGCAATGCAAGTTTTCTATTGGTTATCATCAAATCCAGTTAATAGAGAGTTGGTGCCCCATTTCATTTTGGAGTGTGGACTGTGTTTGCTGAGCTCCAGTTCAAAATCTAAGAAACTGGACTGATCATATCTAAACTGGATTACTGGAATCTGAACAGAGATTTGTTTTGAATAATTGAGATTTTTTAAACCTTTATACCTTTGGGCTAAAAAAAAAAAGAACATATTTTGCAGCTTTCATGACAAGCGTAAAATAGACGGGTTTAAAATGATTATTTTACAAAAATTATAGATTGATTAAAACACAGTTTGGATATGTGAAACCTACTTGAAAACTGAGATTCTACCTTTTTAAAAAAAAATTAAAAAAAAAGGTAAAAATCACTTTTTGCCTCATTTTTGTGAACCCTGTATTGTAAATCGAGCACAGGAGGGGCTCGCCCAGGGAGGTATTCATGCAAAAACTGAAATTGCATACAGAAAGAGGGATCTTTGACCATTTCTCTATAAACTGTACAGAGTCCTGGGTCCTCTGTTATGCTCTCTTGTTTTCACATAACCTCACAATGTTTCTAAAGTATTTAGGTGTGGGGGGTGAGATGTCCGTAGAAAAAAGGTTTAGTTTGTGTCTGAACTAATGCTCTATTGACCTATGTTTTCTAATTATCAATGCTGCTAAAAGACTCAGCAACAACCAGTTTACTAATGGAGGCGAGCAAAGAGCATGGGGCTGCTTCTGCAGATATTATTTATTCGTTAACTATAAAATATCGATGCATTTAACATTACTTACCATATTCTGATTGAGTCAAGATGAAATCCTCAAGGTCATCAGTGGTGGGTTCTAAGAGAAAGAAACAATATATATATATATAAAACAATATTAGAGAACATTCACATGCATTTAATGATTTCTTAAAGATGAATACTTACTTACTTACTTTTAAAGATGTCATTGTGCTTCTGTGAATCATTAGAAGCAGATGGAGCAATTTCTTCGTTTTCTGAAATATGCACCGACATATTTTTCTGGTCAGTACTGGTATTTTCAGTGTAACAAGTTTAAACCTTTCTTAGCTGTACCAGACTTGACAATGATGTACACAGCTCTGATGTCTCTGTGACTACTGTGAAACTAAACCTGTTTTTTATTGCCAGCACTCTGAAATGCAAAAAAGAGGTCCAATTACCATATTAGCTATTCATTGCACTGTTTCTTGTGGACATAAGTCAGTGATGTCTGACATGGGGACGCTGTAGAGTCTGTAGACTTTACCAAAAACAAAAACTAGAATCTCCTTTTAGAAGCACGTATTAGCAATGAGAAACGGGCAAAAACGTTGATATTCATCAGGCCCTGGGGTCTCATCCGTTCATGAACCTATATATGTCCTCTTTTTGGAGGGGTTGAGAGAGTTCTAATTACTTTATTGCCCTGTGTCACACACTTGGTCAGGAAACTGAATCAGAAGGCCAAGGGCTGATGTTGACTGGGAGTTCAGTTACAGAATAACTGTTTCAGTAAGTCCCTGAAAAACCTTTGCTCTAAGATGAAAAGAAAATGTTTTAGAAAAGCTACAGGTAACTAAAATTATCATTCCTTTTCCTAAAATGGAGTCTCTCATGATTCAAAACAAACACATCATTGCTAGAGTCAATTTATAACTTGGTAACAGTACACTGAGGGTTCGTAAAGTTTTTTCTGTTAATCTCATATCTGTCTTACCTCTTTTCTCCTGCCGCATTCCCCAGGTCAAGCCACTTTTGAACCAGAAACAGCGGCAGAAGCGCCTGACCTGGGCTACAGAGAAGCAGCACTGGACTTTTGCTCAGTGGTCCAAAGTACTTTTTTCGGATGAAAGCAAATTCTGCATGTCATTCGGAAATCAAGATGCCAGAGTCTGGAGGAAGACTGGGGAGAAGGAAATGCCAAAATGCCAGAAGTCCAGTGTCAAGTACCCACAGTCAGTGATGGTCTGGGGTGCCGTGTCAGCTGCTGGTGTTGGTCCACTGTGTTTTATCAAGGGCAGGGTCAATGCAGCTAGCTATCAGGAGATTTTGGAGCACTTGTAAATGGTTTACTGACCATGGTATCACTGTGCTCAATTGGCCTGCCAACTCTCCTGACCTGAACCCCATAGAGAATCTGTGGGATATTGTGAAGAGAACGTTGAGAGACTCAAGACCCAACATTCTGGATGAGCTAAAGGCCGCTATCGAAGCATCCTGGGCCTCCATAAGACCTCAGCAGTGCCACAGGCTGATTGCCTCCATGCCACGCCGCATTGAAGCAGTCATTTCTGCAAAAGGATTCCCGACCAAGTATTGAGTGCATAACTGTACATGATTATTTGAAGGTTGACGTTTTTTGTATTAAAAACACTTTTCTTTTATTGGTCGGATGAAATATGCTAATTTTGTGAGATAGGAATTTTGGGTTTTCATGAGCTATATGCCAAAATCATCCGTATTAAGACAATAAAAGACCTGAAATATTTCAGTTAGTGTGCAATGAATCTAAAATATATGAACGTTAAATTTTCATCATTACATTATGAAAAATAATGAACTTTATCACAATATGCTAATATTTTGAGAAGGACCTGTACATAAACATACAGTACAGACCAAAAGTTTGGACACACCTTCTCATTCAAAGGGTTTTCTTTATTTTCATGACTATGAATATTGTAGCTTCACACTGAAGGCATCAAAACTATGAATTAACACATGTGGAATTATATACTGAACAAAAAGTGTGAAACAACTGAAAATATGTCTTATATTCTAGGTTCTTCAAAGTAGCCACCTTTTGCTTTGATTACTGCTCCGCACACTCTTGGCATTCTGCTGATGAGCTTCAAGAGGTACTCACCTGAAATGGTTTTCCAACAGTCTTGAAGGAGTTCCCAGAGATGCTTAGCACTTGCTGGCCCTTTTGCCTTCATTCTGTGGTCCAGCTCACCCCAAACCATCTCGATTTGGTTCAGGTCCGGTGACTGTGGAGGCCAGGTCATCTGACGCAGCACCCCATTACTCTCCTTCTTGGTCAAATAGCCCTTACACAGCCTGGAGGTGTGTTTGGGGTAATTGTCCTGTTGAAAAATAAATGATGGTCCAACTTAACGCAAACCGGATTGAATAACATGCCGCTGCAAGATGCTGTGGTAGCCATGCTGGTTCAGTATGCCTTCAATTTTGAATAAATCCCCAACAGTGTCACCAACAAAGCACCCCCACACCATCACGCATCCTCCTCCATGCTTCACGGTGGGAACCAGGCATGTAGAGTCCATCTGTTCACCTCTTCTGCGCCGCACAAAGACACGATGGTTGGAACCAAAGATCTCGAACTTGGACTCATCAGACCAAAGCACAGATTTCCATTCATCTAATGTCCATTCCTTGTGTTCTTTAGCCCAAACAAGTCTCTTCTGCTTGTTGCCTGTCCTCAGCAGTGGTTTCCTAGCAGCTATTTTACCATGAAGGCCTGATTCACACAGTCTCCTCTTAACAGTTGTTCTAGAGATGTGTCTGCTGCTAGAACTCTGTGTGGCATTGACCTGTTCTCTAATCTGAGCTGCTGTTAACCTACGATTTCTGAGGCAGGTGACTCGGACAAACTTATTGTCTGCAGCAAAGGCGACTCTTGGTCTTCCTTTCCTGGGGCGGTCCTCATGTGAGCCAGTTTCTTTGTAGCGATTGATGGTTTTTGCGACTGCACTTGAGGACACTTTCAAAGTTTTCCCAATTGTTCGGACTGACTGACCTTCATTTCTTAAAGTAATGATGGCCACTCGTTTTTCTTTACTAAGCTGCTTTTTTCTTGGCATAGTACAAGTTCTAACAGTCTATTCAGTAGGACTATCAGCTCTGTACTGTATCCACCTCCTGCACAACAGAACTGATGGTCCCAACACCATTTATAAGGCTTGAAATCCGACTTATCAAACCTGACAGGGCACACCTGTGAAGTGAAAACCATTTCAGGTGACTACCTCTTGAAGCTCATCAACAGAATGCCAAGAGTGTGCGGAGCAGTAATCAAAGCAAAAGGTGGCTACTTTGAAGAACCTAGAATATAAGACACATTTTCAGTTGTTTCACACTTTTTTGTTCAGTATTAAATTCCACATGTGTTAATTCATAGTTTTGATGCCTTCAGTGTGAAGCTACAATATTCATAGTCATGAAAATAAAGAAAAGTCTTTGAATGAGAAGGTGTGTCTAAACTTTGGTCTGTACTGTACAAACATAAATGGTGAGATAAACATATACATTTTTTTTGATCAAAGGATATTTTTTGCTTAACATTTTAATGCAGAACAGTAAGATTGCATGGTGTAATTTAATTTCTATCATCATCAAGATCATGTTGAATTAATAGTATAAAACATAAAATTTTACAAGGGTCTTTGTTGACTGCAGCTTGTTAGTAGCCTAATGGCTCAAGGCTTACACACTGATGTCAGACTTGCTGTTGTTCACACTTAAGTTAGTTGTTGAAACAAATGGTTGCTTAATTATAATCTACTGTAACTGTAACTTCAGTTAACAAACAAAAAAATCACTGATACTTGTCTGGCGGGCCCTAACACTCAACAACAGTGTATCTCGTTGACATGACATCTTAATAAAAAACCGATCTCACACATGCATGTTATTTTGCTAGCTTTTCTTGCTAAAACCTTATCTCGAGCAGTGTTACAGCGCTCAGGAGCATTCAGCGTTGCCACAGGTGCGTTGGAACAAGAAACTTGTTCTAAAGCAGCAGCAGCCTCCGCAGTAGCTCTGCCACTGTTTTGGTCATTGTGGTTGCTTACTCTGTGTCCTGATAGTCAGACCCACACTGGCAATTAAATCAATTTCTCACCACGTTTGCAATGTAATGCAATGCAGACGTGCACAGCGCCACCTACCGAACAAGATGGGTAGCTCAGTCAGCAGGGAGCTGAGGAAGAGCGGCTGCTGATGTCACTCTGCTGCGCCCGCCCCTCGGAATGCTTTTTCGAGTTCTGGGCAGTACTTTGCGGGCAGACCATGAAAAGGAAAAAGCAATGTCTGCTTTGTTTTCTTTTTGATTATGGCATAAAATGTGCAGTCGTTAAGAAGAAAATGCAATGCAAATAGGAGGATTGAATAATAATTTTATTTATGGGTCAAATAATGCAGCCACGTTCTTAAAATGAAAAAGCATTTCTGAAATGCGTTTTCATTTTCAAATTTTACATTTCAAATTGAATTTTGGTATTTATTTGCTGGGGTACATTTTGAAAAATAAGTCTCAAATGTCTTTTTCATTTTAGTTAAGTGAAAGAATTAGCAGTCTTAAAGAAGAAAATTAAAATGCAAATAGGATGATTGATTACTAATTTCATTTATGAGTCAAACAATGCTGCCACGTTCTTAAAATGAAAAAGCATTTCTGAAAATGCTTTTTCATTTGAAATATGGTAACGATTTGCTTCCATATTTTCCAGCTACATGCACCATTTATAATGTGTCCACATTCAGCTAAGTCCGGTGTTCACTGTTAGTCAAAAACATTTCAATCACTGCTAAACACCATATATTTATTTGGAGAAGGCTTTATGAGTGTCAGAAAAATCAAAACATGAAGCTGTCAGCATGAGTAGGTGATATACAAAACAAGCCAAAGGTCCTATATGATCAATGGACCTTGCAAACATGGCCGTGCATAAGTATTGATCCTGCTTTAACATTTCCACATTTTCTCACATTATAGTTGATAACTTCAATGTATTTTACTGGGATTTTATATAATAGACCAACACAAAATACTGCATGACTGTGAAGGAGAAGAAATGTGAGGGGTTTAAGAGTCTAGAAGACTTTACTCAAAGTTTAAACTCTGCTCTGCATCCAAACTGAACGGCACATAAATTCCGACCCAGGCCAGAGGGTGGAAAATATGGGCTGCATTGTGGAATATGATGAATAAAAACATGGAATGTCATAGAATTGGGTAATTTGTGCATTTGAATTACTAAATCTCCAAGGATCCAAGTGTCCTATAAGTGTATCCTTACACCGACGTTCACTGTGAAAGCGCAGTAACAAAGAGCGTGTCTTGTCTCCTGCTGTCTCTCAACCTATCTGTTCGGTGAAACACTTAGCCGATACTCCGCTCTTCATTTGTACGAGAGCCGTTAAATAGAGATCTGACTGCAGCAGGACTCTGCTAATTAATAGCTACGACTTGCAGAGCTACATTTTTATTCTGTAATTCTGTAGTTGAGGGCCGATGGTCTAAACAATATGTTGCTGAACATTTTTAAGTGGGTATTTACTTGAAAAGTTTTGCAGCTTTATAAAGAAGAGAATTACACTGTGAGTTATATGCTGGCAGAAAAATAGTTTAAGCAATGCAGATTTCCATGAGGATAAAAAAACTGCAAGCATTTGCAATTAACACAAAAGAAGAAAAATAAGGACCGACTCAATATTATGAATGTTTGGTGATTCATGGAAGTTACGGAAATAAAACCATACATTTTCTGTGCTACAACAGCATCTTTACATGGGGTCATCTTATCTGGAAGCTTTACTATGTCCTGTCTCTCCTCCTTATTTTGGATAAGGTCGATACGTTTTTAGGCCAATCTAACAAAAACTACTTGTACAGATGTTGATAGGCGACTGTGGCTCAGTAGGAAGATAGTCGTCTTGCAATCAGGTTGTGGGTTTGATTCCAGCTTCCTCCTGCCATATGTTGATGTGCCCCTGGGCAAGTCACTTAACCTCAAGTTGCCTACCGATCTGCGTATCGGTGTATGAATGTGTGAGCGATAGTGAGTGGGATTGGGTGAATGTGGCTCTAGTGTAAAGCGCCTTGAGTGGTCTGTTTGACTGGAAAGGCGCTATATAAGTTCAGTCCATTTGCCATGTTCAGTTGGTTCTGTAATGTTACTGTTGTCCGAGCTACCGCACCCTGCTGGCGGTCGGACGCCTCGGAGCCCCTCCGGTCCTTGGACCCTGGAAACAATCACACACTCTATCTAAAGACTCTTAAAATAAACGAATCTCAACCAGTTTCTAACTTTTAGCTCCTTTAATCTAAATTAAGGCAGAGGAATGTTTACAGAGATCAGCGCTGAGGCTCTCGTCTCGGACCGTTGCCGACTGTGTAAGGATGATGAAGAGCCTCCATAGAAGGTCACATATAGTTTTTATATCTGGCACTCCAATGCAATGGATGTGCACTCCCTCAGTGATTATCAGTAAACTATATGTCACCATTGTGGTGTCTATCTCTTAGACTGTGCAGTAGCAGGTGTCCATACTTAATCTAAGTGTGCTGTGGCTTTCTAATCAAACCAGTTATACCAGCTGCTCCACTATCAATTAAATTAAATTAAATTCAAAAATACTTTATTAATCCCAAAGGGAAATTAAATGTTGTTATAGCTCATATTATGAAGGTTTCCTGAAAGAGCCGTTGTAGATGCTGATGGCTGTGGGCAGGAAGGATCTCCTGTAGTGCTCCGTCTTACAGCAGATCTGAAGAAGCCTCTGACTGAAGACACTCTGTTGTTGTACAACAGTCTCATGAAGAGGATGCTCAGGGTTCTTCATAATGTTCTTCATTTTATGAAGAATCCTTCTTTCCACAATGATCTCCAGAGGTTCCAGAGGAGTCCCCAAAACAGAGCCAGCCTTCTTTATCAGCTTGTTGAGTTTTTTTAAGTCCCTGGCTCTGATGCTGCTTTCCCAGCAGATGATGGTAGAAGAGATCACACTTTCCACAACAGACTTATAGAAGATATGCAGCATCTTGCTGCAAACACCAAAGGACCTAAGCTTCCTCAAGAAGTACAGTCTGCTCTGTCCCTTCTTGTAGATGGCTTCACAGTTGCATCTCCACTCTAGTCTGTTGTCCAGGTGAACACCGAGGTATTTATACTCCTCCACCACCTCCACTTCTTCCATGATGGATAGTTTTTGACTTATTCCTGTTTCTCTTAAAATCTACAATCATCTCCTTTGTTTTAGTCACGTTCAAAATGAGATGATTGTTTCCACACCATGCCACAAAGCGGTCCACCACCTTCCTGTACTCGGCTTCTTGTCCATCTCTGATCCACCCCACAACTGCAGAATCATCCGAGTATTTCTGCAGATGACAGGAGTCTGTCTTGTACTGGAAGTCTGAGGTGTACAGAGTGAAAAGGAATGGTGAGAGTACAGTCCCCTGTGGTGCTCCTGTGCTGCTGACTACCTGGTTAGACTCATAACCCTTCAGTCTCACAAACTGTGGTCTGTTTGTCAGGTAGTCTTTGATCCAGGAGATTGTTGAGGCTTCCACCTGAGTCTTCTGGAGTTTCTGACAAAGCAAATCAGGTTGGATTGTATTAAATGCACTGGAGAAATCAAAGAACATGATCCTCACAGTGCTGCTGGCTTTGTCCAGATGACAGTGGGTTTGTTGAAGCAGGTGTATGATGGCATCTTCAACTCCAACTCCACAGCGATAAGCAAACTGAAGGGGGTCCTGATGGTTTACTGTTTGCTTAATCAGGTGGGCCAACAGGAGTCTCTCTAGGACCTTCATGATGTGAGATGTCAGGGCAACAGGTCTATAGACATTGAGGACTGATGGGTGAGTTTTCTTTGGTACCGGAACAAGACAGGAGGTCTTCCACAACACCGGAACCTTCTTCTGGGCCAGGCTAAGGTTGAAGAGGTGCTGCAGAATCCCACAGAGCTGCTCTGCACAGGCCTTCAGGACTCTAGGGCTGACATGATCTGGACCTGCAGCCTTATTCCTATTCAGTCTCTCCAGTTGTCTCTTCACCTGACGTCTTGAGACACACATGTGGAAGGGGGAAGCAAAGGAAGCATCAGCATCTTCTGATATGGTTGAAGGCAAACATGTAGAAGCAGAAGGGTCTAGGGCTGAGGTGGAAGATAAAAAAATGTGAGGTGTTACTGGACAGCTGTGGGTCCTGTGGGTGAAAGGAGGGTGAGATGTCTATTTGGCTGTGAGCAGGAGAGGAGGATGCGAAGCTGGTTTCTGAACTGAACCTATTGAAGAATGTGTTCAGTTCATTGGCTCTGTCCAGACCTCCATCGGTCTGATCTTCTTTCTGCTTGAAGCCTGTGATCTTCTTCATCCCTGTCCACACATCTCTTATATTGCTTTGCTGGAGCTTGCTCTCCAGCTTCTTCTTGTACACCTCCTTGCTGTCTCTTATCTTGACTTTAAGTTGCTTCTGTAAACTCCTCAATAATTCTCTGTCTCCCTCTCTGAAGGCTCTTTTTTTCTTGTTAAGCAGGTCCTTCAGGTCACTGGTGATCCAAGGTTTGTTATTGGGGAAGCATCTCACGGTTCTGGTGGGGATGATGTTATCTACACAGAAGTTTATATAGTCGGTTACACACTCAGTCATGGCATTGATGTCCTCTCCATGTGGGTGGCACAGTGCGTCCCAGTCTGTAGCCTCAAAGCAACCTTGCAGAGCTTCTTCAGCTTCCTGTGACCATTTTCTCACAGTCCTCTTTATTACAGGTTGTCTCTGAACAAGGGGCTTATATTTCAAGCAGAGAAAAACAAGATTGTGATCTGATTTGCCTAGAGGAGGTTGTGCTGTAGAGATGTATGAGTCCTTGACATTTGCATAAAACAAATCCAATGTTTTGTTTTCTCTGGTAGAGCAGCTGACAAATTGTTGAAACGTTGGAAGTGTAGCAGAGAGTGAAGCATGGTTAAAATCACCAGAAATTGCCACAAAAGCATTGGGGTTTTGTGTCTGTAGCTTAGCAACAACTGAGCTGATGGCATCACATGCAGTGTCAGCAACAGCGGAAGGTGGAACGTAAACTGTTACCAAAATAACACTGGTGAACTCTCTGGGTAAATATGGACGAAAACTTACTGCCAACAGTTCAATATCTGGACTGCAGAGATGACACTTCACAGTAACATGTCCTTGATTACACCATCTGTTGTTCACAAGTACTGCCAGTCCACCTCCTTTACATTGGCCGCTCCTCTTTAAATCTCTGTCTGCTCGTATGGTTAAAAAGCCCGGCAGAGAGACGCTGGAGTCGGGGATATGATCCTGCAGCCATGTCTCAGTAAAACACATGATACTGCATGCCCGGTACTCTGGCTGGGTCCTTTGTAGGGCTTGGAGTTCATCCAACTTGTTTCCCAACGATCTCACATTGCCCATCAAAATTGACGGAAGAGATGGTTTGAACTTCCTCCTTCTCTCTCTTCTCTTAGCTCCTGCTCTGCATCCACGGCGTCTCCTTTTCAACTCATCAGGGATTTGGGGTTGTAGCTGAAGTATTATTTGAGCTTTTGAGATATTAATCAGCTGCTGCCGGTTGTAAGAAACAACCCCGTTGCCATGGCAATGCATCATAACAAATGTTCAAAAATAGAAAGTATTAAGAAAAATTCTCCAACCTGCGCAGCATCCGACACTGGAGTGGACAGTCATACAAAAAAAATCAACTGTATCCACCACAAGAGGAATAGTTCCCAAAAAAGAATAAATCAGAATCAAAAGTAACAGAGCTACTCCAACCTGCTGCCACCTTGAGCGGCGCAATTCTAGAAACCCAGTGCCTCAGCCTCAGGTCATTTATGACAAACCTTGGGCCATTTATCCTTGTATGGTATGTCTGTGAGCATTATTATCCTATTGTAACAAAAGGGAAACTTTAGAACTTATATTTTACTTCACTATAGTAATAATGGGAAAAACAGTCATATTAATAAAGGTTATTCCTAACACTGTAACACTAAGAAATTGTTGTTTGAAAGCTTATCTATTGGTCTATTGTTCAGAAGATGTTGTTCTGTAATGCAGCTTTGTTTAAAAAGACTTTAGTTGATTTTCTAAGAAGTCTTAAAATTATAAAGTAATGGGCAGCACCTACACCATGCATCATTTTCTTTCCACCTGTACAGTTATGTGTTATGTTGTGTTGGGCAATCAAAGGTGTAGCAGATAAATCATTATATTGGTTATTGAGCACATCTGTACATTGCAGTTCTGTGGGCTTGCTGAGACAAATTTTTAACCCTCATGAACTGGCTTTTTTTATTGGAGGGATTAAACCATTATTTATTTCAATTATTACCATGGTAAAACTTAGGATCAGTATTTAGTGAGGAAGACTGCGTTTTTAAGATGAAATGATTAAACTATACTTTTTTTTTTTTTTTGGTCGTTCATCAAACTTATCATCTTAGTTTGCTGAGTCTGAGACCAGGGAAAGCAAGGACATTTCAACCCCCCAGGATACAAAGTGGGAAATATAGCTGCATGCGGCAAATGCCGTAGGGGCAGGGACTCAAACCTGGGACGACTGCATCGAGGACTGAAGCCTCTGTATACGGGTCGCGCGTTTAATTCCTACACCACCAGCGCTGTGCCCGTTACCCTGTTTTTAAAAGATAGTTATACATCTCTTTATACTTGGGGATTAGAAGTATTTCACATATTTTATTCTATTCATTCTGGGCGATAAAATGATAGTAATATACATCTCAATATAAATTTTCCTCGATAGACATATGAGAAGGGGGTCGATATAGATCTTCAATGTACAGATAAGATGAATAGCCAATGATAATAGGAGTTGCTCCGCACTGGACCAATTGTGTGGTTGGAATAGAGCCATGCAAAGTTACGTTGACGCATACTGCACATTAGCAGCCAGTCGCGCTAATGTCTAATATTTGTGCAGCTGTAGCCTCTTACTTCAGGTAACATGTAGGACATCAGTGAAAAAAGATTTAAAAAAATTAATTCCCCGAAAGAAGAAAAGACCCAGCGAACGACATCGTTGACAAGTAGGGTCTGAGCAGTTTAGTAGAGTGGATGTATTTTGGCCATTTAAAGTTGGACAAAAAAACAAAGTAGCGTGCACTACAAATTACGTTAAGCGCAGGTTCCGACATGTTTTACCACCCGAATCAGTGCCACACACTGGAGCATGCAGAATGTAAAACTTTACAATCCCAGTCGAGAGCGAGTGTTTTATATCGTGATATATATCGATATCAACTAATATGAAAAATATTATTGTGAATTGTTTTTTTTCTATATTGCCCAGCCCTAAGTAACCTACTAGGATTCTGTTTTGTTATATTTCATAAATTTCTCTAAGTTTAATAACGTATGAGAAAACCACATTTCTTTTTTTTCAGTCAGTATTTAAGTTCAGCATATTGTATAAAATATATCCGTTCACATTATGGAAAGACCCTTTTGATACAAGCTTAAACTCAGGTTTTAAAGAAATATTATTGATCTTATCAATTTTAGTTGATCGATAAGATCAATAAACTTTAGATTAACTCATTAATTGAAAACTGGCATCCCTAATGAATATTATCTGAAGCAGATGATGTGAGTATTTCATGAATAAATAGAAGAGATGAACTAAGACACTTCCTTAAAAAAATAAGCTACTTGTAGTTCAAAGTCCAGTATAAAGCTTGGCAGTATTTTCAACAGTCATAAATGCACAGCGCTCCGAATGCTTGGTGCATTTTGTCTGGCAGACTGTAATTTGTTTCTGACATTTGATTTACTGTATAGGAAATTCTGTGTGTGGTGGTGAGAGAGTGATAAAATCTTGAAAAACACCTAGTAATAATACTAAATTTAAGAATTGCTCAAACTGATTAAAAATTAAAATTAAAATGTCCTTGCCATAAATGCTCTGTCTGAGATCCTTTTTTTTTGTTTAGAGCTGGATTTATTAATTTGTAGGGCCATTGCAAAATCAATGATTACAATATCTAATTGTAAAGCCCTGCTTGGATGCCATATTTCATCAAATACAGGAGTTATTTCAAGTGCCATGCATTCACACTTTGCATGGCAATAATATATTTGGACAGTTGGGTGCTCTCTAAAAGCTCACAGCCAGTAGTGGAAAAATTGCAGTCAAGGAAAAAAAAGAAAAGACTCATGAACATTTGGTTTAACAGTAAATTAAATTGTCATCCCAATATTCAACAATAGTGTTGCAATTACAGGTCCTTCTCAAAATATTAGCATATTGTGATAAAGTTCATTATTTTCCATAATGTAATGATGAAAATTTAACATTCATATATTTTAGATTCATTGCACACTAACTGAAATATTTCAGGTCTTTTATTGTCTTAATACGGATGATTTTGGCATACAGCTGATGAAAACCCAAAATTCCTATCTCACAAAATTAGCATATTTCATCGGACCAATAAAAGAAAAGTGTTTTTAATACAAAAAACGTCAACCTTCAAATAATCATGTACAGTTATGCACTCAATACTTGGTCGGGAATCCTTTGGCAGAAATGACTGCTTCAATGCGGCGTGGCATGGAGGCAATCAGCCTGTGGCACTGCTGAGGTCTTATGGAGGCCCAGGATGCTTCGATAGCGGCCTTTAGCTCATCCAGAGTGTTGGGTCTTGAGTCTCTCAACGTTCTCTTCACAATATCCCACAGATTCTCTATGGGGTTCAGGTCAGGAGAGTTGGCAGGCCAATTGAGCACAGTGATACCATGGTCAGTAAACCATTTACCAGTGGTTTTGGCACTGTGAGCAGGTGCCAGGTCGTGCTGAAAAATGAAATCTTCATCTCCATAAAGCTTTTCAGCAGATGGAAGCATGAAGTGCTCCAAAATCTCCTGATAGCTAGCTGCATTGACCCTGCCCTTGATAAAACACAGTGGACCAAAACCAGCAACTGACACGGCACCCCAGACCATCACTAACTGTGGGTACTTGACACTGGACTTCTGGCATTTTGGCATTTCCTTCTCCCCAGTCTTCCTCCAGACTCTGGCACCTTGATTTCCAAATGACATGCAGAATTTGCTTTCTTCCAAAAAAAGTACTTTGGACCACTGAGCAACAGTCCAGTGCTGCTTCTCTGTAGCCCAGGTCAGGCGCTTCTGCCGCTGTTTCTGGTTCAAAAGTGGCTTGACCTGGGGAATGCGGCACCTGTAGCCCATTTCCTGCACACGCCTGTGCACGGTGGCTCTGGATGTTTCTACTCCAGACTCAGTCCACTGCTTCCGCAGGTCCCCCAAGGTCTGGAATCGGCCCTTCTCCACAATCTTCCCCAGGGTCCGGTCACCTCTTCTCGTTGTGCAGCGTTTTCTGCCACACTTTTTCCTTCCCACAGACTTCCCACTGAGGTGCCTTGATACAGCACTCTGGGAACAGCCTATTCGTTCAGAAATTTCTTTCTGTGTCTTACCCTCTTGCTTGAGGGTGTCAATAGTGGCCTTCTGGACAGCAGTCAGGTCGGCAGTCTTACCCATGATTGGGGTTTTGAGTGATGAACCAGGCTGGGAGTTTTAAAGGCCTCAGGAATCTTTTGCAGGTGTTTAGAGTTAACTCGTTGATTCAGATGATTAGGTTCATAGCTCGTTTAGAGACCCTTTTAATGATATGCTAATTTTATGAGATAGGAATTTTGGGTTTTCATGAGCTGTATGCCAAAATCATCCGTATTAAGACAATAAAAGACCTGAAATATTTCAGTTAGTGTGCAATGAATCTAAAATATATGAATGTTAAATTTTCATCATGACATTATGGAAAATAATGAACTTTATCACAATATGCTAATATTTTGAGAAGGACCTGTACATGTCTCCCGCATGTTGTGCAGTCCTAATATTTTTCCTATATATTCCACGCAGGCTTAACGCATAATATCCCAATAATATACACAGTTTTTGGTTTTAATGTTGCAGAATATGCAAGGTTCAGTTTGTGTGCTAAATAATCCAGGATGATGTTTGTTTGTCTTACGTCATCTAAAACACATCTGGGATTTATATGTTTATTGTTCATGAAGGCAACTAAACTGAACTCTACCTCATCCAGCATTTAATTCTTCTTAGTTCAGGGTGCAGATTATTGATGGTAGCTTTCAGTTTGAACAAAATGGAATGGAGACAAATTACATGTTATCAGTACATATCACTTTGATTGTGGTTATTGATTGTCAAAACATTTATATAGGTGGTGGTGAGTGGGAACCCTGTTTATGAGAACTTCTACAGACAGGTAAGATAAATGACCCCACACATACAGTAATACTACTAAACTTCTTTCATACTTCTATTAAATAAGGAGGTAGCTTACATGACTAATAAAAAGTTCACTGCATGTCTTTTTTTTTTTTTAAGGTGGATCCTGACAATACCAGCAGGGTAGGACCGACAGAAGCGGCGCTCTTTCTCAAAACGTCTGGACTACCTGACAGTACGTTGGGAAAGGTACGCTGCATTCTGCTGTGACAACAGTCAATGGAAACACACATTTGGAGTGCAATAAACGCTCCTCAGATAGCACCTTTAACAAACATTAGATACGTTTCTCTAAATATGCCATGACATATTACTGGACTCTAGCCTAGGATAGTTTTACACTATATTACCATAAGTATTGGGTCACACCACCAAATCAGTGAATTCCAGTGTTCCAATCCCATGGCTGTGGTTATATAAAGTTTGGTGTGGAGAATCTTGACTTCCCTGCGCCATTCCTGACCTCAACCTTCTTAAACATCTTCAGGATGAATTAGAGCAGAGGCTGCAATTCAGGTTTTGTCATCTAACTATGAACACACTCCTAAGCCTTATGGAGGATATTTACAGTATAAACAAATCAGACCCTATAGATTAAGACTAGGATGTCATCAAAATTAATGTGCAAATGTACAAACAAATACTTTTGTCAATATACAGTTTTTTGAGGAGTCAATACTTCTTAAAAGAACAGATTGAAAAGGGATCCCTGGACGATGTGCCTTAGAGTGTCACCCACTGTCCAGACACTGCTGGTGTGGGTTGTTTGAGAATATTTTAGGGGTGTACTTTGTGATGTTACACTGCAGATGTGCCCTGCCTTTTAGATTGCAGATAGTGGTTCCGTGTGTAATTTTTTTCAGCATACTAGAGATAAACCTTTGATTAGAAGTTAGCTTGTTTGGACTACAGTGTGCTGCAGTGTTGATGTCCATTTACATATGCATGTCCAGCTTTGCTGTGACTTTTCTCAGTTTTCCTTATCTTTGGTTGTTTAATTGCTAGGATTAGGGCTGGATGATATGATGAAAATATCTGATGTATCGTACTTTGTGTCAAGCGCGATATCTACTTGCGTATAAATTTCCAAAGCTATCACCACCCATCTGCATCTAATTCACTGAAAGCTAATTTTCTCTCAGCACTCCTGAACGCTTCACTCACCCCCCCACCCCCATGGATAATTTCGGAGTACGCATATTGTTTACCGGGTGAGTTGAAGGAGTAAGGCGACACTGTTAGGTGAACTTTAGGAGTTACGGAGTTTTCCATGTCAGATGTTTGATTAGTAAACTAATTATGTCTTAAACCAGCTCTGGTTTAAGGAGAGGTGATCGTCCTACTCAAAATAGCTGTCTGTCTGTAGATTATTTCATTTCCGTGTCACTGGTCCACTAAATGTCGTCCAAAACATCCAGACTAGTAAATATCCTCTTCTGTGCCATTATGAGCAATTCTCCAGAGATAAAACAACACAGGGAGTTAACGGAGCAGCACGCAAGCTAGCTGCAGGGCATGTGTGCAGCAGCCAGAGCCTGCTTCAAACTAAAATGCACCCAGCGTGCATGAGCTAAGCAAGCCAATTACATCACCGGAGAAGGTGCTAGAAAGACAAGAAAGACTAGTTGATCTAGTTTTAGACACAGTGAAAAATAGGTGTTGCTTTTTTCATACCGGTACTGGTATGCTCTGGATTAAATGACTACAAACATCAATGCCTAATTTCAGTCTGTGGAGTATGACTCTTAGTCCACCCAAAATGAAAATCACATCTAGTGCTCTGCTTATAAAAGTTATTAAATTCACCATCTGGCCTTTATTAATTGAATTTACAAAAAAATTACTGTCTGCAGCCCGAACACAATGGCAGCATTTACACGGCTGTGTTTCTATGAGCGAGTCAAGTGTGGCTCGGAGCCCATTTGCTGACCTTGGACAGCTTAAGAATGGTAAGAAATTTGGCCCTCCAGTAAATGGAGTTGATTGGGGTGCTGACGTTTTATAATTTTTTTTAGGGGTGAGATTTTCATTAATATGTTCCACCTTCTTAAATACTACATGCAACTCAAAGTATTTTTGGGCTGCACGGTGGCGCAGTTGGTAGCACTGTTGCCTTGCAGCAAGAAGGTCCTGGGTTCAATTCCCAGCCTGGGGTCTTTCTGCATGGAGTTTGCATGTTCTCCCCGTGCATGTGTGGGTTCTCACCGGGTACTCCGGCTTCCTCCCACAGTCCAAAGACATGCCTGTTAGGTTAATTGGTAACTCTAAATTTCCCTTAGGTGTATGAATGAGTGTGTGCGTGGTTGTTTGTGTGTTGCCCTGTGATGGACTGGCGACCTGTCCAGGGTGTACCCTGCCTCTCGCCCATAGACTGCTGGAGATAGGCACCAGCTCCTCCGTGACCCACTATGGAATAAGCGGTAGAAAATGACTGACTGAGATTTTCATTAATATGTTCCACCTTCTTAAATATTACATGCAACTCAAAGTATTTTTTTTATTTAATAGCCATATTTTTTTGAGTTGATTTGAACTTTATAGTAAATAGGGCCATTACCACCCAGCAGATTTTTTTCTCAAAAAATAGACTTAATAGACCCATCGATTAAGCTTAGCTACATATACAGTAATTGTTTTTAGAGAAACATCTCATTGTTGTTGCTGGGAATAAAATAAATTCTAGACCAACAAAATAGAAAACATTTACTTTGAGACTGGGACTCGAGTCCTAAGTCACAAAAATAAGTCTTTAGACTCGACTTAGACTTGTGCCCTAAAGACTTGAGATTTGACATGGACCCCTGGTCTGAGCCCAACAAGTGCTTGATTATTAACCAGTGATGTTTGGGGATTATGGGCTTTTAATGGCTCATAACACTCTGTTAATGTTAGCTGTAGCTTCTGTTGAGGTAAAATAATTCGACCAGATATCATAATTCAGCCTCAACACCTCAGTCCGGATGTCGTGAGAAAGAACAGATGAAGAGCAGGAAATTAAGATTAACACAAGTTTAATTTGGTAAATGATAAGTCCAATAATTCCCAATGCATATTGAATGCAAAAAGAATAATACAGAGAAAGAAAGAAAGATTTACCAAAGGCCTTTGGGAGAAGACTTGGTCAGCAGCAAAGCTATGGCTGGTCACCGAGTGGTCTGCCTCATCACAGATGCCAGAACCTCTTATACCCTCTACTTCAAAGCTTACTGACTGACCCTCTCCATTATGCAGTCTGTGTCGGCGCTGTAAATCAGCCAAGCCCTCCTTATGAGTAGTTTATTATCTATACCATGCCCAAAAGTCGACATTTATTGCTTTTCTGCTGAGAACCTCCTAACCTCAGTTTCACCCTTGTTCCAGCCTGACTCCTGCTGTGACCCTGTGACTTCTCTCCTCAAGGCTCACACATGTTATTTCTCAGTCTTCCCACATGCAAACTAAACACATATATGAAACTAAATGATTTTAGTTCTCAACAATTCCCCCTTTTGACCTCTGCCAAAGAGGTCAATATTCAAAAATGTAGGAATGATAATCAACAAATGAAAGAATAATAAGGCCAAAGTGGCACACCAAAAGATTTGTACTCTGCAAAGTAACAAAGGAAAGCCATGAATTACAACTGGGCCATTAATTCCCAACCTTCAGTAACAACATTTTGCATCATATTATATGGAGGTGCATGAGTGAGTGCTCCTTTTTCAATAGTTGACGTTATAAGTCTTACTTTAAGTGAACGAATACATGGCACACAAAAATATCCACATGTTACTAAAAAACCAAAAAAATACAGACAATGAAATCAGCAATGAGATACTTACCAAAGGTGTTGGTGAACCACTTCTCCAGTCCCCCGCCAATTCCTGAGTATTCATGCATTTCTTTAGTACGCAAGCCTTCTAATGCTTGAGTCACTGAACCATCAGGAACAGTATTATTTGGGATAAAAGTACAGCACGTCATCAAACATTGCACACACACACCCTTTTCAGCCAACAACATGTCCACAGCCAGCCTATTCTGCACAGCCATAAGAGAAGTAGATGCCAACTGCTCTGCCAACCCTTCAACCGCATCTTGTGTCAGATTTGCCAACCTTAAGACATTGTAACGTATGTCATTGATCCGATCTACATTCTTATTTGGGGTTACAGGAAAAACTGCTGATATTACAGATACATTTTTGAACCCAGCTGCCACTTGATCAACTAATTTATCCTGTCAGGAACCCACTTGGAACACCAATTGCATCAATAGAAGTTAATGAACTGCCCATAAGATCAAAGGACCTGGTCTTCCTCACCTTTCGCCATGTGGTGATTTCTCCCCCCACAGAAGCAATGGCCAGCCTCACCATTGCACAGCTTCCTACTGTCCTAGGGGCAATTTGGACTAACAAAATATTTCCACCACAATAGTAATATAAACCTTCTCGGGCCCAGTGTCCTACAGTGCCAGCTGGGTAAGTTTTGTCACACCATGATGGAGAGACAATTCCCAGTTTTAACTGTGGTTTTTTAGTAACCCCTGTAAAATTGAAACAGGGATAATCATTTCCCTCACTCTGAGGACAAAAAGGGCCTACCAGTGAGCTATTGCTAATTACCAGAAACACCTTTGCTAAGGTATGACATGCAGGGTTTTCTTTACCATGAGTTAACAGAAGCATACATTTAAATCCTAGTGGATCCGCATTCTCATATATGGGAGCAGGCACAGTGGCCAGAATTGGTCTGGCAGCCGCGCATGCAATACAATTGCTCATGGTCGACTCACGTGCTGTTTGAGCCTTCCATGTCAACCACAAATTGGACTCTGTAAATCCCAGAGTCCCTTGGATAACATTTTCTGGGGGGTTAAGGTGTTATAGTCTATTTGAACCACAGGGGTTTCTATTTCATGTCCTTTGACCATAGAAGAAACAAGATTAATTCTAACAATTTTACCCTGATCTCGTGTGAGCCATCCTGCCAAATGTACTCCTAAATACATATAAAATCCGAAACTCATATTTCCACATCTAAGAGCAAGTGGCATTATTGTAATATTAGGGTTGTGGTAGGGGTTGCTCTGTATTCCTCCAATGCTGAGTACTATTGGATTAATACCTCCAATTGTCAATTTATCCTTCGCTTGTCCTCTAGCCAAGGTCACCAAATGCTGAAATGTTTCTGCATATGGATTATCTGACAGTATTCGGCCTTATTTAGTGTCCCAAATGACAAAACCCTGTGCCGGCATGCCGATGTTCTCCATGCAATCCACCGCACCTTTCTGATAGATCCTCAGATACACATTATATTTAGTCCAGGCTAGTTCACTACCCTCACATGCAAACACAGAACAGAGGTCAAATTCAAATGTGGTGTCTGAGCCAAGTACATAATCTAATTCGATACCTCAATGTCTTTTAAAGCATATATCTGATGTTTCAGTAATTTTCCGGAGTAGATGACGATGGCTGCGGAAATTGGGACTGGAAGTGTGCTCACCACTCTGGAAACATCACACAACAAGAATACAATTATTCCCACAAGTGTCATTATTAAACCTTCCCCACATTTTCATTTCCAACTAACATCCCAAAAATGCATCACCATTTTTATCCTTTGTACCAGATGAATACCACTTACCCAGGAGCTTATAACCTGCACACACTGTGGGATTTACTCAAGAATGTCGATTCAATGCCATACATCAAATACATAAAACAACAATAACATAAACAATGATCCAAAGATTAATAAACAGAGAAAGAAACACTACATTCAATGATCACATAATCAGAGCCAAGAGCCACATATGTTCCTGATTCCCAGTCTTGAATTTATCTGTTGAGTAGTTGAATGTAATGACTCCTTGTAGTGGATAAATCCTCTTCAGCTCAGTGCAATCACACCGGTGAGCCTCCAGGGGATTTATTATGCCCCTTTAAGACACCTCTGGTGCCTTTGTAGGCTCCTCAGCTGGTGCACACTGGCTCCAATGATACCAGGTTTCTACTTTTCCTCTCAGACGAACAGCATGAGATGTTCTTTCCAGGATTTGGAATGGGCCTGTGAATTTGGGTTCCTGCCACTTCCGCTTGATGATGACCTTGAGCCACACCTTTGTTCCTGAAATAATTTCCATTATCAGACCTTATTTTTTGAGCCATGTCTGGAAATGTTATGATTAATTAAACATATTACCACAGAGTATCTCTTTCCCAAGTTGGGTGTAATTTTAAACTTACCTGGAGATGAATGCATAGTAAGTTTTGGATTAAATTATCCACAGATGGAACAGTTCTTGATATTGATCGTATTTCTCACCATATCTTTTAAATATGGGTGCCACCATTGTTCCAGATTGATAAGCAACTACGAAATACCTACATGCAATGTTCCATGTGCCTCTTCCGAAATATGTTCTCTCATGTTTGGTGGCATCACAACTTTTATCACCAGGGCCTCTCCAAAGGCCATCTTTTGCTCCTTTTCTCTTCACACAGTAAGTTCCTCAGGGGGAGAACCCCTTTTGATGTTGTTTGATTTTTTCCAAGTTAAGATTTTCAAAGGTCTCATCTTCAACACTTACTAAATTGAAGCTGCGTACATAACCTGCTACTTTTTTAGGCAACAACAATATTTGATTGATAGGCTTCTGTGCTGCAGTCACAAATTCACTTCTCAACCATTGTTTCCAATCATCTTTTTCCATATTATCTAGCATACAGCTAACATACTGAATCACCTCTCTATATCCCCCTTTTTGCTGAAACAACACTGTTGTTACAGAAACTTCTAAATAAAAAGGCAGACAGTAATCCTGAAAGAGCCAATAGTGGAACAAACTACAGCAGCTGTTTAAACTTAATGAACAATTAGTCGCGTCTGTGTTCCAATTCAGTGATGCATTAAGATTTCTCATACCCTGCTCTTTTACCAAAAGACCCAGTGGTTCTGTCAATCCAGTGTAATTAGGGACATAGTTTCTGCTCTAGGCAGTAAAACCCAAACAAGGACAACACGTCTTTGTCTGGGGTGATGTAAAATGGCAGATTTTTGTGCAGAAAAAATATGGGTTCCTGTTGTTGAAATAACTGTTCATAAAAAGTAACTTGTATTCTTCAATCTGTTTATCATTTTACTCACTTCGAAACCTTTTTCTGCAAGATGTAAAAGAATATGGTTGGTAGCTTCAATACACACGGTTGCTGTTCAGGCTGTAATCAGAAAACCACCTCCGCTGACAACCTGCAGTCCTGGAGCTGCTGTTTAAGAACCTGACCCAGGGATAAGGCAAAATCTTAAGGCCACCTGGTGTCTCTCAGGTGCTGATTCTTATAAGTGAATTGAGAAGACATCCCTGTAGTGCTCAGCCAGTCAGCTGTCAGAGCTCCTTTTCAACGGGCAGAATGGGGGTGTTCCACGCAGACCGGCAGGGTTCTGACCCACCTGCTTTTAACAGCCCCTCAATGGTGTCAGCAATTACTACCTCTGCAGCAGGAGTGTGGATACTGGTTTCGCCAGATGGGGGGGGACATCCTGCTACTTAAATTCCACAGGGGCAATGTTCACACATCGAACATCAGTGGGTCCTTGAGCCCATAGATGTGGTGGACAACTGGATAAAACAGGTTCAGCCAGAAAGTGATCAGTTAATTCTCTGCCATGTTATCTAGATAGCTGATGGTGTTCTAACGTGGCAGAGTCAGACGCAGTAACAGCAATATAATAAATGTTAGTGGATGGAGGAAACGAAAGGGCTGGGACAGCAGTAGATTGCTAATCAGTGGCTGCAAGGGAATGTCCTCCCAGTTCTTTAGCGTGATGACTTGCAAGGTGCAAGGTGAGGTACAGCTTCATCAGACATTTCATAAATGTTTTAGAGGAAATGGTCCATATTTTCCCTTCTAAAATATTTCTCTAACTGTTCCTGAAACCAATCTGTTTGTTTTCTCACTTCTCTCATAAAACAAAGTCACACGTGGCAGACCAGGTGTTGGGCTGCAAGGAGCCAGGGCCCGAATCCAGGGTTTCCAGATAAGGAAACTGGACCTCACCCCAACACCAGAAGGGGTTTCAGGCTTAATGAAGCCCTGATAAATGTCCACATAAGACTCCTCCTCTTCAGGCCACAGAACATGGGCCATCCGCTGCATGCAGTGTGGTTCCATCTGGAAAAATCACAACCAAACCATCCATGGAACAAAGTATTGTAGCTTCCAATGCAATCAAAATGTCTCTGGGTAGATTCACAGGTGTGTCAGGTGAAATAACAAATGAAGGCAACAGTTTTTTTTTCCAACCATAGTGTGAAGAGGTGTAAAAACAGCCAGAGTCTGTTTAACCCCAGAGAATCCCATCAGAGAAGACATTTTATTAGATGGAGGAATATTCAAAGTGGCTTCAGTGTTAACAAAAAATAGCAATTCGTCCCTCTAATTCCACTGGAACAATGGGTTCTGCCTTTTTCCCATTGTCTGGACCTCTCTGTGGGGTGTGTCATTGTGTTATGAGTGCTGCATTGTGCGGTGACAGGAGCATGTTGTGCCAGAGGTTGATACAAGGATGGAGGAGATCCTTCTGGGCGTGCCCCGTAGCGCTGAGGGCAGCTGCGGGCCCAATTCGTCTGCCCACATACTAGGTAGGAGGAGGAACCAGCTCCTCCCTGTCCACCCCTTCGTCCGGCCCTCTTTCCAAACGGTCCACCCCTGGCCTGGCCACGAGGACTATATGGGTGTGACTCCCACTGGATAGGTGGAGCCAGTTGATATACATTGGTAGGCGCTAGGAGGTTTTACCACCCCCCGAGCTGCTGAAGTGGGCGGAGATGTAACAGGAGCCATCATCCAATTTGCTCCTCTGTCAGCCTCTGCAGTGATCATTTTCTTATCAGGCTTTTTACTATTCCTCTTCTATCTTACTGCGGTTAATTGGACAGTTTTCAGTTTTTTGTCTAATGCATCAGGCTGTTTCTTTTCGTGTTCTATTTGTTCTTTTTTCTCCTCCAAATATTCCTTCATGTGGTGTAACAAATGTCTCTCCCACCTAGCGTGACCAAACCTCTCTAAATCTGGGTTTCCCTTGCATTACTTTCCTTCAGGTCTTCCATCCATCACAGTTTGTCTAAAATATTGAACTCCAGCGAGTCACTGTCTGTTTGATACAGGTTTCTACCGCCTCATAAAGAAACATGTGTTCGCCCGTCCCAGAAAAATTGAAGTACGGTGTCCGAATTTTTTTAGATGGGAACATGTCACACAGCGCGTCTCCCATCCCTCCAGCCATAGCAAAATAAGGTGTTGCGTTGCATTGATGAGAGGTGCAGGCTGAATTCTCAATAACTTACTGCATGTAGTGCTGCCACCCAAAAGTTGTCTGAAATCTCCCAATGCTAAAGTTATACCAGCTAATAATCTGTCTAACTCATTTAACCATGGCCTCAGTCAACGGATTATTAGAGTTGATGTACGGTGGTGAAGGCGACACCTCGGTGTCTATGTTTAGTTTCTTGCCACGCGACCAGCTGCATTAAACGCCTCCGATTTCTCTCTGCCCTTTCCACATTTCGTGCATATTTGCCCTTATTCAACACACCCTCTGACTGTTGGAATTATGAATCTGAGAATATTATTTAATATTTAATATTAATATTTTAATATTTTATCAAATAATATTTCAGTCTGTTAAGGGTTGTCCTGTGAATACCAGCCCAGTAAGGCGATGGTATTAGGACAGAATAGAAAGGTGTGAGATGAGCTCTGACATTATTGTACAGCATAAACTCTGCACACATGGAATGAATTCACACGTTTTCTTAAAATACAAGAATTTATTAACAAAAATAAGTCAACTCAAAGTCAAACATATTTCAATCAACAAACTCTTTACTATGCTAAAACAATCCAACTAAATTACCAAGCAGAATTAAAGACTAACGAAGACTAATGGGATATGTACAATATAAACAAATTGATTAAAGATGATTGGAAATTATAACCAAAAGAGTGATACAACATTACCATGCAATGTTTATGTTTGAGAACCAAGGATTATCTTGAAGAATCTGGAAGTGAAGTTAAGTTAGTCTTGGAACTAACTTAGGCAATAATCAGCAAACGTTTAGACAACCATTCACAATGCAAGATCAGATAAAATATTATTTTGATAAAATAATGTTTTTAAAATGATTTTAATTCTCAACACTTCTCAATAATAGCTACATGTTTCTCCAAATAAATGCAGTATTAAATTATTTTGGATCATTAGGAAACAAAATAAACATAACTTACCTCTGACTCAGTAATAAGCCAGCTGCAACATTACAGGGATACTTCTGTCTGAATAAATCAAAATAAAAGTACAGCCAAAGTCATTAAGAACTATCTTCAGCGTAAAAAAGAACAAGAATTACTGGAGGTGGTGGTATGTCCCCCACAGAGCCCTGATCTCAACATTGAGTGTGTCTGGGATTACATGAAGAGACAGAAGGATGTGAGAAAGCCTACATCCACAGAAGATCTGTGATTAGTTCTCTGAGATGTTTGGAACAACCTATCAGACAAGTTCCTTCAAAAACAGTGTGCAAGTGTACCTAGAAGAATTAATACTGTTTTGAAGGCAAAGGGTGGTCACACCAAATATTGATTTGATTTTGATTTCTCTTTTGTTCATTCACTGCATTTTGTTGATTGATGAAATGAATGATTAGCACTTCCATTTTTGAAAGCGTTCTTTGTTTACAGCATTTTTCCACACCTGCCTAAAACTTGCACAGTACTGTATATCTTATATTTCTTTACTGTTTTCAATTGAGATCAAAGGTTTTAAATGTGGGTTCCCAATATAACAAAAAATTCTCAAGCTTGGAGTGAGGGGACGAAAACCCTTCGAACCTGATTTAGTTCAATGTATAGCGAAGAAGTGGACAATACGATAATAATCCAATAATAAAGGGAGTAACTAGGTCAGCCTTTTATTACCTAAACAACATCTCCAGGATTAAAGGACTAATGTCACAGCAGGACCTTGAAAAACTAATTCATGCGTTCATCTTTAGTAGAATTGATTACTGCAACGGTGTCTTCACAGGCCTGCCTAAAAAGTCAGACAGCTGCAGTTGATCCAGAATGCTGCTGCCCGCGTCACTAGAACTAAGAAAGTGGAGCACATCACCCCAGTTCTAAAGTCCCTACACTGGCTCCCTGTAGCTCAGATAATAGAGTTTAAAATACTTTTGTTAGTCTATAAATCACTGAATGGCTTAGCACCAAAATACATTACAGACTTGTTGTCAGTGTATCAACCACCCAGACCTCTCAGATCATCTCGTTCAAATATACTCTGCAGAACCAGAACCAGAACTAAACATGGAGAAGCAGCTTTTAGTTCTTATGCTCCACTAATCTGGAATAAACTGCCAGAAAACTGTAAAAGCAACAAAACCCTACGTTGCTTTAAATCAAGATTAAAAACGTATTTGTTTAGAGTGGCCTTTGACTGGGCCATCTAGGCATGATTAGTTGCGTTTGAATCCAATTTTCCTTTCATTTTCTTGTCCATCATTCTATTCTATTCTCTTTATTTTATTTTACTTTTTTAAATGACCTCTGTTGTTTGTTTATCATTTGATTTGTTTTTTTGTGTCTGTATCTGTGTTTATTTGCTTTGTGATTGTATTGTAATTGTATGTACAGCGCTTTGAGTGTCTCGTTGCTGAACAGCACTATATAAATAAACTTACCTTACCTTACGAGAATGAGGATAAATAGGTGGTAACTTAGTCATCACAGAGATAAAACATAATTTGTTTGATTCATTCATGTAAGGGATTATGATTATTAATTATAAATATTTGTCGTAATTATTATTAAAAATTATAATTCAGGGGTTGGACAATGAAACTGAAACACCTGGTTTTAGACCACAATAATTTATTAGTATGATGTAGGGCCTCCTTTTGCGGTCAATACAGCATCATTTCCTCTTGGGAATGACATATATAGAAGTCCTGCACAGTGGTCAGAGGGATTTTAAGCCATTCTTCTTGCAGGATAGTGGCCAGGTCACTACGTGATACTGGTGGAGGAAAACGTTTCCTGACTCGCTCCTCCAAAACACCCCAAAGTGGCTCAATAATATTTAGATCTGGTGACTGTGCAGACTGTGTATATTGACCCTGTGGAGCTCCAGACGGACAGTTCTGGTGGAAACAGGAAAGTTGAGGTGCACATTTAATTCTGCCGTGATTTGGGCAGCCGTGGTTTTATGTTTTTTGGATACAATCCGGGTTAGCACCCGAACATCCCTTTCAGACAGATTCCTCTTGCGTCCACAGTTAATCCTGTTGGATGTAGTTCGCTTTCTTGATGGTATGCTGACATTACCCCGGATACCGTGGCTCTTGATACATCACAAAGACTTGCTTTCTTGGTCACAGATGCGCCAGCAAGACGTGCACCAACAATTTGTCCTCTTTTGAACTCTGGTATGTGACCCATAATGTTGTGTGCATTTCAATATTTTGAGCAAAACTGTGCTCTCACCCTGCTAATTGAACCTTCACACTCTGCTCTTACTGGTGCAATGTGCAATCAATGAAGGCTGGCTACCAGGCTTGTCCAATTTAGCCATGAAACCTCCCACACTAAAATGACAGGTGTTTCAGTTTCATTGTCCAACACCTGTAATGCATTATAACCAAAAATAATTTCTTATGAATTGACATCAGAGATACACTCTGGTGATGTGATTATTGGGCTCACAGCACTTGGTACTCGTACTCGTTGTCTTCCGCTTATCCGGGACCGGGTCGCAGATGCAGCAGACTCAGCAGAGACACCCAGACGTCCCTCTCCCCAGACACTTCCTCCAGCTTCTCTGGGTGCAGCCCAAGGCGTTCCCAGGCCCGCCGAGAGACATAGTCCCTCCAGCGTGTCCTGGGCCGTCCCCTGGGCCTCCTCCCGGTGGGACGTGCCTGGAACACCTCCCGAGGAAGGCGTCCAGGAGGCATCCGGTATAGATGCCCGAGCTACCTCAACTGGATCCTCTCAATGTGGAGGAGCATCGGCTCTATTCCGAGCCCCTCCCGGATGGCCGAGCTCCTCACCCTATCTCTAAGGAAGTGCCCGGCCAGCCTACGGAGGAAGCTCATTTCAGCCGCTTGTATCCGGGATCTCGTTCTTTCGGTCATGACCCAGAGTTCATGGCCATAAGTGAGGGTAGGAACGTAGACCGACCGGTAAATCGATAGCTTCGCTTTTCTCTTCACCACAACGGGCCGGCACAGTGCCCCAATACTGCGGCAGCCGCACTGATCCGTCTGTCGAACTCCTGCTCCATTCTTCCCTCACTCGTGAACAAGACCCCGAGATACTTGAACTCCTCCACTTGAGGCAGGAACTCCCCTCCAACTTGAAGTGGACAAGCCACCCTTTTCGGGTCGAGAACCATGGCCTCTGACTTGGAGGAGCTGATCTTCATCCCGGCCGCTTCACACTCGGCTGCGAACCATCCCAGCGCATGGTGTAGGTCTTGGCTAGAGGAGGCCAGCAGGACCACATCATCTGCAAAAAGAAGAAACAAAATCCACTGGTCCCCAAACCAGACCCCTCCGGCCCTTCGCTGCATTTAGAAATCCTGTCCATAAAGGTTATGAACAGGACCAGTGACAAAGGGCAGCCCTGCCGGAGTCCAACATGCACCGGGAACAGGTCCGACTTAGTGCCAGCAATGCGGACCAAACACCTGCTCCGCTTGTACAGAGACCGGATGGCCCCCTAATAAAGGGCCCCCGATTCCATACTCCTGGAGTACCCCCCACAGGGCATCACGAGGGACACAGTCGAATGCTTTCTCCAGGTCCACAAAACACATGTGGACTGGTTGTGCAAACTCCCATGAACCCTGAAGTACCCTGTAGAGCAGTGGTGCCCATCCCCCTGGCTGCGGACTGGTACCGGTCCGTTAATCAATTGGTACCGGGCCGCCTGAGAAATAATTAAACTTAGGCCCCAACCCCCGCAAACAGGGAAAGCTCCAGGTTTTTTTCTCCCTATGTTTATTGCTCAAACTTCCCTTAGTTAAACATAGACATGTGTGGTATCCGCTGAAACATCAGAATCTTGGCTAAAAGCCGATATAAACCATTTCTACGAACACAAAACACAGTTTAAACTACAAGCAGTTGAATCAGAAAGTAAACACACCCTACAAAATGGAGCACCGGAAGTCTCGGCCTCTGCTTCCTGATTGGTGGGATTGACGTGAAAGACTTAGAGATAACTTTATTCTACTGGCCCTAAGAATGAAAAGGATGGGTCATTTGTGGAATTTGGCCCATCCAAACTCTAGTTATGGGCATGCGTAACGGCGCGTATTTCATGAATCCATATCGAGTTCAAACAGGTCAGAACCGATTATGCAGCTGAGCGTGTATGTGTTTTTTTTTTTTTTATTATTTCTCACGTTGGATTATTTGTTTTCTAAGCCCAACGGCTTCCCAAAAAAAAGTTTTAAACTGTGGATGAAGCATTGGACCAAATTACGACTGAGTTTTGTGCTGAGGATGGCAAATGAAGACCGGGACCGTTTTTTTCTCAGACAATGGGACAACAAAGATTGCCGCAGCTTGACTAAAGGTATGTTCATAAAGATGCAGGTGGATTCACTCCTGCTACTTTTGGTCCGCTATAAACAGAACAAAACGCCTCTTTGAACTTAACAAGCCATTGTCGCTGGTATCAAAGGTGTATAAAGTTATAAAATCATAACTGTTCAGCTGGGCGTTGCTTAGCAACACGTTGTGGGAGAGAACGCCGTGTCTTGCTTGTAGCATGCATTCGTCGACGCTGTTCCAAAAGTATAAATAGAATGTGTAGAATGAGCTGCTCTTGGTTCTCACAATAATATTTCTCCTTAAATAACAGCAGAAATATGCAGAACAGAGCAGCTGCTTGTTGTTGAGTTTGTGAGTCTCAGTGGGCACACCAACATGATGGTTCAACTCCCACACACCCCGGGTCGCAGTAAAATTGCCAAGGGTTGACCGGTCCGCGGTAATATAAAGGTTGGGGACCACTGCTGTAGAGGGTATAGAGCTGGTCCAGTGTTCCACGGCCGGGATGAAAACCACACTGCTCCTCCTGAAGCCGAGGTTCGACTATCGGCCGGACTGTCCTCTCCAATACCCTGGCGTAGGCCTTACCAGGGAGGTTGAGGACTGTGATCCCCCTGTAGTTGGAACACACCCTCCGGTCACCCTTCTTATGAAAGGGGACCACCACCCCAGTCTGCCAGTCCAGAGGCACTGTCCCCGACCGCCACTCAATGTTGAAGAGGCGTGTTAACCATGACAGCCCCACAATATCCGGAGATTTGAGGTACTCAGGGCGGATCTCATCCACCCCCGAAGACCTGCCACCGCGGAGCTTTTTAACCACCTCGGTGACTTCATCCTGGGTTGTGAAAGAGTCCAGCCCCGAGTCCCCAGCCTCTGTTTCCACCAGGGAATGCGTGATGGCAGGATTGAGGAGATCCTCGAAGTACTCCTTTCACTGCCCGATAATGTCCTCAGTCGAGGTCAGCAGCCTCCCACCACTCACCCTAACCTAACCAACGCTAACCCTAATCCTCACCCTAACCCTAAGACAACAAAGTCGATCATTGACCTCCTGCCTAGGGTGTCCTGGTGCCAAGTGCACTGATGGACACCCTCATGTTTGAACATGGTGTTCATTCCGTGAGTAGCACAGAAGTCCAATAACAAGCACCACTCGGATTCAGATTGGGGAGGCCATTCCTCCTGATCACGCCTCTCCAGGTTTCACTGTCGTTTCCCACGTAGGGCGTTCAAGGCCCCCGGGAGAATAATGGAGTCCCCGGGAGGGGCACTATCCAGCACCCCCGACAGGGGCGCCAAGAAGGTCGGGTACTCCGCACTACCACTCGGCCCGTAGGCTGAAACAACAGTCAGAGACCTGTCCCCAACCCGAAGGCGCAGGGATGTGACCCTCTCATCCACTGGGGTAAACCCCAACACGAGACGGCTGAGCTGGGGCAACAAGCAAACCCACCCCAGCCCGCCGCTTCTCCCCGTGGGCCACTCCAGAGTAAAAGAGAGCCCAGCCCCTCTCGAGGAGATTGGTTCCAGAGCCCACGCTGTGCGTAGAGTCGAGCCCGATTATTTCTAGACAATATCTCTCGACCTCCCGCACAAGGTCAGGCTCCTTCCCCCCCAGCGAGGTGACATTCCACGTCCCTAGAGCCAGCCTAAGCATCCGGGGATCAGGCCGCTGAGGTCTCTACCGCCCAATCCTATTTGCACCAATCCCTCACGATTCCCCCTGAAGGTGGTGGGCCCACTGGGGGATGGCCTCGCGTCTTCCTCGTTCGGGCTTGGCCCGGCCGGGTCTCGCGAGGAGCAACCCAGCCACCAGGCGCTCTCCGGCGAGTCCCAACCCCAGGGTGGGACCCCGGCTCCGCCGTACCGGGCAACGTCACGTGCCTCGATCTACTAGTCCTCATGAGGGATTCTTGAACCGCTCTTTGTCTGACCCGTCACCTAGAGCCTGTTTGCCATGGGAGACCCTACCAGGTGCATTTAAACCCCAGACAACATAGCCTCTAGGACCATTCGAACACTCAAACCCCTCCTGCCCCCCACAGCACTCAATAATCACAATTAGGTAATTGTCATTAGTAATTGACCGTGCCCTGTACGGCAGAGTAGCACTCAGAATTGTTGTCTGAGTGCCAAGAAGAAGCCCAACAGATTTATTTTTACAAGTGGAGCATTATGGCTAACGTTATAAATCGATGCTTGATATTTATAAAATAAACTATTATAAACTGCTTTGGGATCATTTCAATTGTTATTGGCATGGAGACAAAAACAAAAAGGAAAAAATATGAAGCCGCCGTTCAATTCCACACATCGCCACTAGGTGGGAATGTGAGCAACATGTCATATGATCTTTGGTCATGCAGAGTTCTGGTCTGGCGAGAAGTATTTAAAATTTGGGGGAAATCCGACCTTCCAGATGGAAGCTGCACTCAGTTGTTCATTAGTGGGCGGAGCAGAAATAATGTCATGAACTGACTGTGGCAACATGTTCAGCATTGATCCCTGATGATGTATACTACATTTGAAGTGGATCCGATGATGTATGAAGGAGATAAAGCACTTGAAATGTCCTGGGGGGCACTGTTGATCCAAATTCCACTGTAATCCAATAGAGCTGTTTGGTGGCTGACAAAGATCAACCATATTCAGTTTGGAGCAAAGCGGACCTTCCAGATGGAAGCTGCACTCACTTGTTTATTAGTGGGCGGGGCTAAAATGATGTAATCTATTGACTGTGGCAACATCTTCGGCATTGACCCATGATCATGTATACTACATTTCAAGTGGATCCGATGATGTATGAGGGAGATGGAGCACTTTAAGTCTCCTAAGGGGCACTATTGATCGAAATTCTAATGTAATACAATAGAGCTGTTTGGGGCTGACAAAGATCAACCATTTTCAGTTTGAAGTAAATTGGACCATGCATGTGTAATTTAGAGGCAAACGTATGGCCATGGTGTAACATCAGACTTCGCCACGCCGCCACGGCCACACCCTCCAGCAAAACAAGTCAGAACTGGATTCTATCTTACACCATCTTGTTATCTGTCGCTTGGGACAGTTTAACATTAATTAGGTGAAGGATATCCAATATGGACCTTTAAAAGGAAAACATGACACTTCCTGTTTTCAGGGGGTGGGGCTTCAAAGATGTCGGCATCTGATCAGTGAATATTGTTGGGGCCAGAGGCAGATCAGTCTCACAAGATTTCATGTCTCTGTGACTTTAAATTCAATTCAAAGATACTTTATTGATCCCGGAGGGGAAATTAGAATTCCAGTACAACCCATCCAAACATACATCATGACACAAGACGATGGGGGGGACGGGTCACAGAGGCTTTGCTGCCCACTCACTGGCGCTGCCCTTGCTAGATGAGAAAAGAGGCAACATTAGGTAAGTAGAGGGAAAAAAATCATATTTCACACTTTATCCTTAGCAGGATACAGTTTGAGATTGCAAAAAACTTCAGCACAAAGAAGCAACAAGTTTACAAAACATCATGCTGAGAATGGTGAAGGTGGTGTGAGGGGGTGCATATGTTTATCTTGAGCATGTGTGTGTGTGCAAGTAAGTCCATGAAGCACTGTCACAGAGGCCATTATCCTTGATGGTACGTTGGAATGTTCATCAACCGGCCACAACGTTCTGAGCAGGTCCACAGATGTCCTCAGGGAAGGGAGGGGGCAGAGGGAGCAGAGCATCATGTTTACATAACTTCCAGGAGAAGTTGAAGATAGCCAGCCATCAAGGCCGTGCAGGGGAGCCAGATTCAGAAAAACAATAATTATTTGGGTTAGGCTGACTCTTAATTTTCCGTCAGCCTTGAGAGTCTCACTGGTGCTTCTCAAAGGCGAATCCAAACAGCCAAATTTCTGGTCTTTCGCCAGATACGAGCAAACAACTTTCTCCAAGATTTATCCCATTTCACCCCTGAGTCCAGGAACTGCAACCTGCCTGCGATCTTAAGGATCACATCCAGTCTGCGATTCAGGTCACGTAACATCTCAGTCTGAGTGCTGATCGCCCTGAAGATCCCATCATACATGCCAGGCAGCCTCACTATTGCCAGAACAGCTGCTGACATTCTCCGAATTTCTCGATATGCCAGGTAACCGCTGACTCCAAAAAGCAGAAATCCTGATATCAAACATCCAATTATATACATACATTCCACATCCTCGACTGACATTATCAACAAACACACAATCCTCCACTTCTGCCAGGAGTCCATTGTGTATCCAGAGAAAAACGTCCCGCCCGGACAAGTTGGGCTCTCCTTCACCCTGTCTTCTCCTCGAGAACATTTGATCAATTGCATTGAGAGACCAGCTGACCAAATCCATAACTAAGAATTTGGAAGATATGCAAGAAGAGCCTCCAAAAAGAAGACAAGACACAAAGCTGAAGCAGCGCAGATATGGGAGGGTGTGCGGGAGACAGAGAAAAAGCGTCCTCCTCCACCGAGAGCAGAAAGAAAAAAAAAAAAAAGCTTATAGGAGCTATATAAATTTCTTCTTTAATGGCAAGAAGTCATATTTTGAGGCTTGACCACGCCCACATGCTTTCATGTTGTGAAAAGCTTTTGATAACTTTTGATCCCCAATGCCTTCAGAGCAATTTTGAAGTCTGTAAGTCAGAATCTCTAGGAGTTCACGGGCTAGAAATAGCAAAAATGGGGTCAAAATCGCAACTTCAATCCAAAATTTAAAATTTTCTAGGGGGCGCTGTGAAAAAAGTAGGTCACACCCACCAATTATGTCATCAGATTTCGTTTGGGGACCGGACTAGGATCAATGATCTTGAATTTGGTGCAGATCAGATTATATATCAGGAAATTAGAGGCAAATTTATGTCAATGGCGTAACCTCTCACTTCGCCACGGCGTCACGACCACACCCTCCTGCGAAAACTCAGTCAGTTCTCCAAAACGAAGTTAGACCAACTTGTTTTCTGTTATCTGACACACTTTCAAGTTGATTGAGTCAAGAGGGCCAAAGAGGGACCTTTCCAAGCAAAAAAAAGTGACTTCCTGTTCTCAGGGGGCATGGCTTTGATGATGTCATCATTTGACCACATACGATTGTTGGTCACCTGACAGGGATCAATCATACCAGGTTTGGTGTAATTCAGCCTATTTATGTGAAAGTTATAGCTGTTCGAAATTTGTGGTGAGAAGACTAACTTTTAGGCCTGGCCCCGCCCCTTGAACATGCTCAAAAACTCACAATTTTGATAACTTTTAATCCCTCACCGGCCACTGTGGCTAGTGGTTTTCCAAAGTTACTAGCCACTCACCATTTTCACAAGTCACAATGTTGTTGTTGAGAATTTATGATTAATATGAATAAAGCTGACTATAGCATGCTAAAGTTTACTCGAACTAGATTTACAACATTTTTAAATGTAAATGACCCTTTTACACAATCATATCAAGACTACATAAAATACTTACCACTTCAGGTCATTATCAAGGATTCAGCTTAGGTTCTGTGCAGGGGCTTTTTTAGGGTCTAAAAACAATAGGGGCTTTAGCCCAAACCCAAAATATTTATATTTCCATAAGACATTTTATAAGTAATTTAAAGTTAAAATAATATAGGACATATTGTACCAGTTCTCTGTCTCGGCTGGTTTTAGACTGAATGTAAATTATTGTGAATCAAACAAAAAAGGTTTGCAATAATTTTTATTTTCATTTTTGTTAGAAGCTGAATGAAGGATAAGAAGAAACAGAGTTTAGGTCTGATGAAAAACCATTTTGCTAAAACACATTTATTTATTTTAATTATGCCAACAGCTTTCGAAACATTTATTAAAATTGTTCCTTCTTTTCTGAACCTGTTCTCTTTTACCGCCATCTTTTCAGCCCTTCATTGGACTTCTGAAGAAATTTGTCCTGCCAAAAATAATAAATGAAACATTTTACAACACAGTCTTTTGTTCTGCACTGAGCATGTGAGACATTAGTGCAGTTCTTACTATTAAACACTTTGAGAGGAAACGGTGTTAAGTTGTGGTGTTTAAAATATAGCATAGAGCCTCATCCTGGACCTTATCAGTACTAATATTACAGTTATTAAAAACTGTATAGATATTGCATGTATGTCTCACCTTCAGTAAAACTGTATCCTTGTTTAATTAGTTTATATAATATTACATGTGTAATTCAGAAAAATAAAATTGTTAACTAATCAACGGTCCATCTGTGATTAATTGCTATGATTTATTTCTTTAATATATTGCATCTTTAAAGCCAGAGCTGTATGTTTAGAATCAGCACAGAAGATATGAAAGAGAAGAGGGAGGCTTACTTTTGTACTTTCTACTACGTCTTACTGGAACCAGGAGATATTTTCCGGTTTATTGAGCAACACTTTTTCTGTCTACATGTAGAACTAGACTATAAGACTGGCTGCGGCAATGAAATGCAATGTGTTGATCTGAAGGACCTTTTAATGTGTTCAGCTACATTAGGATTAAATGCTTTTATTTTGACTGAAGTAAAGGACCAGATATTTTCACATCATGATGCAAATCCGGCTAGAATGCTGGGTGAATAAGTGATTAGCTGTAACTTACAATTGGCCCATTCTGAGTCAGCATTCAGATTTTACGGCTATCTTCAGCCTGGGTTATACCGCTCTGCTGCCACCTGTTCCTGTACACACACACGCACCAGCCTCCCACTCTCTGGTTGGCTCCGCGGTTGCTCTAAAATGATCCTTGTTTAAGGCGCTCAGTGTAACTCTTCGGGTAATGAACGAGGCAGGTCGATGGCCCTGGAGTGAACTTCTGTTCTGGAGTTCTCCAGAATGGAGTCCGTCTCTACCTGTGCATGTACTGGTCCTTCTCAAAATATTAGCATATTGTGATAAAGTTCATTATTTTCCATAATGTCATGATGAAAATTTAACATTCATATATTTTAGATACATTGCACAGTAACTGAAATATTTCAAGTCTTTTATTGTCTTAATACGGATGATTGTGGCATACAGCTCATGAAAACCCAAAATTCCTATCTCACAAAATTAGCATATTTCATCCGACCAATAAAAGAAAAGTGTTTTTAATACAAAAAACGTCAACCTTCAAATAACTATGTACAGTTATGCACTCAATACTTGGTCGGGAATCTTTTGGCAGAAATGACTGCTTCAATGCGGCGTGGCATGGATGCAATCAGCCTGTGGCACTGCTGAGGTCTTATGGAGGCCCAGGATGCTTCGATAGCAGCCTTTAGCTCATCCAGAGTGTTGGGTCTTGAGTCTCTCAACGTTCTCTTCACAATATCCCACAGATTCTCTATGGGGTTCAGGTCAGGAGAGTTGGCAGGCCAATTGAGCACAGTGATACCATGGTCAGTAAACCATTTACCAGTGGTTTTGGCACTGTGAGCAGGTGCCAGGTCGTGCTGAAAAATGAAATCTTCATCTCCATAAAGCTTTTCAGCAGATGGAAGCATGAAGTGCTCCAAAATCTCCTGATAGCTAGCTGCATTGACCCTGCCCTTGATAAAACACAGTGGACCAACATCAGCAGCTGACACGGCACCCCAGACCATCACTGACTGTGGGTACTTGATACTGGACGTCTGGCATTGTGGCATTTCCTTCTCCCCAGTCTTCCTCCAGACTCTGGCACCTTGATTTCCGAATGACATGCAGAATTTGCTTTCATCCGAAAAAAGTACTTTGGACCACTGCGCAACAGTCCAATGCTGCTTCTCTGTAGCCCAGGTCAGGCGCTTCTGCCGCTGTTTCTGGTTCAAAAGTGACTTGACCTGGGGAATGCGGCACCTGTAGTCCATTTCCTGCACACGCCTGTGCACGGTGGCTCTGGATGTTTCTACTCCAGACTCAGTCCACTGCTTCCGCAGGTCCCCCAAGGTCTGGAATAGGCCCTTCTCCACAATCTTCCTCAGGGTCTGGTCACCTCTTCTCGTTGTGCAGCGTTTTCTGCCACACTTTTTCCTTCCCACAGACTTCCCACTGAGGTGCCTTGATACAGCACTCTGGGAACAGCCTATTCGTTCAGAAATTTCTTTCTGTGTCTTACCTTCTTGCTTGAGGGTGTCAATAGTGGCCTTCTGGACAGCAGTCAGGTCAGCAGTCTTACCCATGATTGGGGTTTTGAGTGATGAACCAGGCTGGGAGTTTTAAAGGCCTCAGGAATCTTTTGCAGGTGTTTAGAGTTAACTCGTTGATTCAGATGATTAGGTTCATAGCTCGTTTAGAGACCCTTTTAATGATATGCTAATTTTGTGAGATAGGAATTTTGGGTTTTCATGAGTTGTATGCCAAAATCATCCGTATTAAGACAATAAAAGACCTGCCGGGCTTTTTAACCATACGAGCAGACAGAGATTTAAAGAGGAGCGGCAAATGTAAAGGAGGTGGACTGGCAGTACTTGTGAACAACAGATGGTGTAATCAAGGACATGTTACTGTGAAGTGTCATCTCTGCAGTCCAGATATTGAACTGTTGGCAGTAAGTTTTCGTCCATATTATTTACCCAGAGAGTTCACCAGTGTTATTTTGGTAACAGTTTACGTTCCACCTTCCGCTGTTGTTGACACTGCATGTGATGCCATCAGCTCAGTTGTTGCTAAGCTACAGACACAAAACCCCAATGCTTTTGTGGCAATTTCTGGTGATTTTAACCATGCTTCACTCTCTGCTACACTTCCAACGTTTCAACAATTTGTCAGCTGCTCTACCAGAGAAAACAAAACATTGGATTTGTTTTATGCAAATGTCGAAGACTCATACATCTCTACAGCACGACCTCCTCTAGGCAAATCAGATCACAATCTTGTTTTTCTCTGCTCGAAATATAAGCCCCTTGTTCAGAGACAACCTGTAATAAAGAGGACTGTGAGAAAATGGTCACAGGAAGCTGAAGAAGCTCTGCAAGTTTGCTTTGAGGCTACAGACTGGGACGCACTGTGCCAGCCACATGGAGAGGACATCAATGCCATGACTGAGTGTGTAATTGACTATATAAACTTCTGTGTGGATAACATCATCCCCACCAGAACCGTGAGATGCTTCCCCAATAACAAACCTTGGATCACCAGTGACCTGAAGGACCTGCTTAACAAGAAAAAAAGAGCCTTCAGAGAGGGAGACAGAGAATTATTGAGGATTATACAGAAGCAACTTAAAGTCAAGATAAGAGACAGCAAGGAGGTGTACAAGAAGAAGCTGGAGAGCAAGCTCCAGCAAAACAATATCAGAGATGTGTGGACAGGGATGAAGAAGATCACAGGCTTCAAGCAGAAAGAAGATCAGACCGATGGAGGTCTGGACAGAGCCAATGAACTGAACACATTCTTCAATAGGTTCAGTTCAGAAACCAGCTTCGCATCCTCCTCTCCTGCTCACAGACAAACAGACATTCCACCCCCCTTTGACCCACAGGACCCACAGCTGTCCAGTAACACCTCACATTTTTTATCTTCCACCTCAGCCCTAGACCCTTCTGCTTCTACATGTTTGCCTTCAACCATATCAGAAGATGCTGATGCTTCCTTTGCTTCCCCCTTCCACATGTGTGTCTCAAGAAGTCAGGTGAAGAGACAACTGGAGAGACTGAATAGGAATAAGGCTGCAGGTCCAGATCATGTCAGCCCTAGAGTCCTGAAGGCCTGTGCAGAGCAGCTCTGTTGGATTCTGCAGCACCTCTTCAACCTTAGCCTGGCCCAGAAGAAGGTTCCGGTGTTGTGGAAGACCTCCTGTCTTGTTCCGGTACCAAAGAAAACTCACCCATCAGTCCTCAATGACTAGACCTGTTGCCCTGACATCTCACATCATGAAGGTCCTAGAGAGACCCCTGTTGGCCCACCTGAGTAAGCAAACAGTAAACCATCAGGACCCCTTCAGTTTGCTTATCGCTGTGGAGTTGGAGTTGAAGATGCCATCATACACCTGCTTCAACAAACCCACTGTCATATGGACAAAGCCAGCAGCACTGTGAGGATCATGTTCTTTGATTTCTCCAGTGCATTTAATACAATCCAACCTGATTTGCTTTGTCAGAAACTCCAGAAGACTCAGGTGGAGGCCTCAACAATCTCCTGGATCAAAGACTACCTGACAAACAGACCACAGTTTGTGAGACTGAAGGGTTGTGAGTCTAATCAGGTAGTCAGCAGCACAGGAGCACCACAGGGGACTGTACTCTCACCATTCCTTTTCACTCTGTACACCTCAGACTTCCAGTACAACACAGACTCTTGTCATCTGCAGAAATACTCGGATGATTCTGCAGTCGTGGGGTGGATCAGAGATGGACAAGAAGCTGAGTACAGGAAGGTGGTGGACCGCTTTTTGGGATGGTGTGGAAACAATCATCTCATTTTGAACGTGACTAAAACAAAGGAGATGATTGTAGATTTTAAGAGAAACAGGAATAAGTCAAAAAATATTTCTATCATGGGAGAAGAAATGGAGGTGGTGGAGGAGTATAAATACCTTGGTGTTCACCTGGACAACAGACTAGAGTGGAGATGCAACTGTGAAGCCATCTACAAGAAGGGACAGAGCAGACTGTACTTCTTGAGGAAGCTTAGGTCCTTTGGTGTTTGCAGCAAGATGCTGCATATCTTGTATAAGTCTGTTGTGGAAAGTGTGATCTCTTCTACCATCATCTGCTGGGGAAGCAGCATCAGAACCAGGGACTTAAAAAAGCTCAACAAGCTGATAAAGAAGGCTGGCTCTGTTCTGGGGACTCCTCTGGAACCTCTGGAGATCATTGTGGAAAGAAGGATTCTTCATAAAATGAAGAACATTATGGAGAACCCTGAGCATCCTCTTCATGAGACTGTCCTACAACAACAGAGTGTCTTCAGTCAGAGGCTTCTTCAGATCTGCTGTAAGACGGAGCGCTACAGGAGATCCTTCCTGCCATCAGCATCTACAACGGCTCTTTGAGGAAACCTTCATAATATGAGCTATAACAACATTTAATTTCCCTTTGGGATTAATAAAGTATTTTTGAATTGAATTGAATTGAATTGAATTTAGAAAATGCATCTATTACCACCAAGCAATATTTCTTCCCCTGTGACCTTTACAGTTTGATGAAATCCATATGTATGGTATGAAATGGGTTGGCTGCTGCTGGGAACTGTCCTCTTTTGGGCCTCAGGTTGCCCTGTGAGTTGTGTTTGCAACAAATTATGCATGATTTGCAAAAATTATTTGCATAGTCAGAAAAATGTATAGTGTATAATTGATGTTTTACCAGATGTGACATATTCCCCCGTGACACGTGGGTCTTCCCAATGTGTCACTGTAGCCGCTGTGTTGCATACATTTTTTGGGAGGATTGCTTTATCTTCTATCTGATAGATGTCATCTTCTTTCTGTGCTCCTCTCTTTAGCCAGGCCTTTATTTCTGTCTTGGTTGCTGACTGTTGGGCGTCTTTCAGCACGTCTGTGTCTATAAATACCAGATCTGACATTTTCTCTTTAATAGGTTGAAATGAGTTAGTTCTGTCCCTGATGATGTTTTAAAACCTCTATTTTGCCAAATCTTAGCATGGTGATGTACTGATCCGAAAACGTATTGGCTGTCTGTGTAAATAGTAAGTATTTGTCCCTTATGTAATTCGCATGCTCTTACCACAGCATATAATTCTGCTGTTTGGGCTGAGCATGTATTGGGTAGAGATTTAGCTTCTATTATTCTGTCGATGGTTGTTACTGCATAACCAACTTTATTCTTTCCATATTCATCTTTGTATGCTGAGCCATCTACAAACACAATACATGAATCTGGTATAAGGGTTTGAGAAATGTCTTGTCTGGGTTTTGTGTCTTCTTCAACTTTTGCTTTATAAGAATGTGGTTTTCCATCTTCTGCAGTAGATATTAGAATACTTGGATTTAAGGGGCACATCTTTTTAGAGTTACGTTTGGCTGTGATAATAATAGCGATGTCAGTGTGATATGCCTTGCATGTAGCGTCAGGTGCTTCTCTTAATATTCCTGACTTCAACATATCTTGTATTACTGGCTTAGTACCTTCTTCAGCTTCTGGCTTTAAGGGGTATTGGCGGACTGATAGCCTTTTTTCAGATATTAGTTTTAACCTTGTATGGTGGGAACCCCTTTATAAGCCCTACATCAGTTGATGATTGGGACCACAGTTCAGGTGGGACAGCAGCTAGGGCAGGATGCATGTTGCTCTCTTTGCTCTCAGCTAAGCCCTGTATTTGTCACTCTGCCTCATCTAAATGTGTCCTTGGATGGACTTTGACTGTCCACCCTAGAGTGAGCTTCCAGATTCCTGTATTAGGATCTACTTTCGACAGTGTCAGTGCTGTTCCTGCAGAGGTTTAAAGCCTCTGTTTTTCCAAATTCTTATTATTCTTTTTTATCATATTTTATTTTATTGGGGACTTTATTTTATCTTTTTTTTTATAAAGTAAGTCCTTATTACATTTAAAATGAGATCACTATTTTTGGTAGTTGCTATTATTTTAAATAATGCTTGGTTTAGTTCTTCTTAAAAGTAGAAAATAAAAACTCATTCACTGATGAACACAAAAAATGAAGGGCATATTATATCTTATAATCTTATTTTGTCTTACCCAGTTTTATAGATACACCGTACAGTTTCAGTCAGCTTTGTATTTAGTTCAAGTAACTAAAGTTTGTTTCAATTAACTCAAGTTTTCTCTATTTCAGTCCAGTCCAGTAATTCTGTTAAGGTTCATTTCATCCTATGTTAAGTTTGAGTGTAATTCGATCATTTTGAACCTGACTGGAAAAAGTCTAAACGTCAGTTAAAATCTTTTCGTTTTACCATAGAGAACTGACCTAATATTATTATGGTAATGTTGAGGACTCTAATTTTCACATAACATGAAACAGACATTTATTTCACGAAAACAGAAAGTCAAATACAGACATTTGGCCACATGAAAGTTTAAATACCCTGTTTGTAAAAGAATTGTGAAAAATTGAAGTCACTGTGTAATTGGCTGTCTGTGTATTACTGTGTGTAATTTTCCGGAATGAAATCCGACCTGAATCCCCAAAGTCACCAGTATGTCGTTTTAATCTGGGTAAAATAAAACACAGGATTAGCAGAATCCTACTATGATTCTATTAAAATGCTTAGTCCTCCATACACACACAACACAGACACACAGTTAGTTTCAGGTACCTTGTAATATTTTCTAAGTTAACTTGGTGTTTTTTATGAGCTCAATTTACTCCGTTCTTTTTACTTTTATAGCGCTATTCTATTCCCTCGCAGGGGAATAACCCTTAGTCGTTTTATTTGGCCCCCTTCTTGGCGGGGCCTTACCTTAATTTATCGCTATTCCTTTCACGGTGGAATAAAACCTTCCCAATGCAGTGTCCTTACCGGCGACACACTACCAACGACTTTTAAGTACTTTTCTTCTTTTATTTATATAACGCTTACTCTATTCCCTCGCAGGGGAATAATCTTCGGTCATTTTCTTTAATCCCCTTCACGGCGGGATTGTACCAAATTTGTCACTATTCCTTTCACGGTGGAATAAAACCTTCCCAACGCAGTGTCCTTACCGGCGACACACTACCAACGACTTTTAAGTACTTTTCTTATGAACTGTATTTTAAAACTGTCTCACCTCGGAGTTGACTTCTTGGTGACTCTCTGGATCCTGTGAGAGTCACCCGGCGTCGAGCAAGACGATAATCCACCGGCCTGATGCAAATCTATACACCGGAACTTTCAGCCATCCAGGCTAAGGGAGGCCGTGCGGCAGAGTTCACTCAACGTCAGGCTTCCCCCACGGATCCCAGAGTCACTGTTAAAGCAAAGAGAAATAAGGTTATTGAGTTAATCCGGCTATGAAGGACCAAGTAAATGTGAGGTATTATTCAAGTCAACTCAGAGGCAAGAACGATACACTTCAGTTTTACTTGCAAGGGTAGCCCACTTTGCAGTGCAAACTACAAAGTTTTGACACCCTATCTCTTTATTTATATGCACAGTTCAACAGACAGTTCAGACAGGGTGTATGTGTTTGTGTGTGAGTCTGAAAGGAGGCTGGTTCTCATGGGATGCAATCCAGCCTAGTGTGTGAAATAGATAACGGTGATCCCACACACAGGAGGACTGCATACCAGAGCATGATACAAAGCGGAGTGCAGGTGCCTTGCACCACAAAGCTTGATAACAAGTCCTCGCACCCATCCAACACATTCTGTGATGAAACATGTGTCTATCAGGTGGCCCATATTTATGCATGACACCAGCACAAGTTGTACATACATTTCTCTCTGAAAAACTGATAGAAATGGGTCCTCCCAGGCATTGTGCAGAAGAATAGTGTGCTTAAGATTAAGATGTTGACTGGGGAAGGGAAAACACATAAAGAAGTGCAAAAAATGATAGGCTGCTCGGTTCAAATGAATCCCAGTCCCTAAAAATGGAATGCAAAACCAGAGAGAAAAAAGAAGACAACTATTCGAATGGATCGAAGAATAGCCAGAATGGCAACAACTCAGCTCCAGGGAGATTAAAGAAGGTTGTTAACTTCAGAAAGTCTGAAGTTAATGATGAGTCCTGTGACAATTGGGGACACCTGTGTGAACCTAATCTATCATCGAAAAGCCCCCAAAAAATTATCCCTTGAAAAAAAAAAAAAGACATGGACTTCCGGTGTTGATGACGTAGTTGAAAGTCGCTTGGGAGAGGTCTCCCGGTTGGACTATATCCCATTAAACTCCACCATTTGCTCGGGAAGATCGACAGACCTTAGTTAAAGCTTTAGCGTGTCCGTGTGATGAGTGGCTCTAAATCTAAAGCGTGTTATATGTCAAACTGCCCTGTTACTCGTGGCCCGACTCGCCGGATACTTTATTGATGAACAAAACATTTCAGAACTGGAGAAGCAACGGATCTCATTTTGGGAAGAAATTGGCATTAATCCAGAAGTTTGTTGAACCGTTAGAGGCCTCAGTGAATGCACCTCTTGAGACGGTTAATCAGTTTAACGGACGCCACACTGCTGCAGAGACTCTGGCCAGGGAAACTTTGAACGCATAACGAGAACAGAAAAAACCGGGGAAGTGATACAATCCCAGAATAAGTCTTTTCAAGACCATCTAGATCAGGGATGTCAAAGTCAAATACACAGAGGGCCAAAAAACCAAATTTGCTACAAGCCAAGGGCCAGACTGGTTCAATGTTTATTAAAACATATTGAAATGATTGCACATAGGCTATTGAACCAAGACCTAACACAGAGTATATTATTTAATAATTAAAAGAATAAAGCAATATTTTGTTATGGATCTGTCAGTAATTTCAAGTGAAATCATTTTTCAACAGGCAGACAAAAATGAACTTCCTTCAAAGAAAAATCGCATGTTCTGTACATTAAAAGAATAAAGCAATATTTTGTTATGGCTCTGTCAGTAACCTCAAGGGAGAACATTTTCAACAGGAAAACAGCAAAACATTTAATTGGTTTGAAAAACAAAGTATGTTTCTTAATTTCAAGATAAATACATAAATAAAAGTGCATGCATTATAAACTGAAAATGCATTATTGTGCTGCTCTATGATCTTACTGATCATTGCTTTTAAATAGTAAAATAAGAAAATTAAAAAAATAAATCAGTTGTATTCTTTCTCATGGCTCTTATCTGCAATTTTCCCTGAGTACATTCAACTGAAAAATAAATATGAATAAATAAAATAAAATACAAAAATCTATGGCACACAGACAAAACAATACTTCCTTCATAGAAAAATCACATCTTGTACAAACAAATGTAAAAATTTTACTGAATGTAACTTTAAAAACTGAAAAATACATAACTGCTCTGTGATGCTCACTTGTCTGAGGCTGAGCCTGATACTTGGTGGTGTCTCATCTTTTGTACAAGTTCATCAATGTTCGGGGTTAGGCTCTGAGCTGAGGAAATCCTCAGGATTGAGTGAAGGTGATTATCAGTAAGACGGCTCCTCTGTGATGTTTTGATTAGCTTCATTAAAGAGAAAAGTTGTTCACACAGGTATGTGCTGCCAAACATAGAGCGCGTCTGAGCAGCCCGGAAGCGCAACTGGGGCATTGTGTCGGGGATGAAACGTGCAAACTCAGCAGCACTAACTCTCTCATATTTTTCCTTCAGTGTGTTATTGCACTGGAGCTCAATCAACTCCATTTGTAGATTTGGTGGTGCGCTTTCTACATCGACTGCAAAGGGATTGCTGAGCAGTTCAGACCTGCTTTTTTGGGTTTCAAAGTCAGCAAATCGGCATTGGAAGTCGGTGGTAAGTATGTTGAGTTTATCAGCAAACTGTGCACTTGGGAACACAGCGGTAGAGACATTCTCTTTCATGGTCCGGCAGCTCGAAAAGTGGCTCACGTTTTCTTTCCCACACACTCAGCTTGGTTTTATAGGCCTTCACTGTACTGTACATTTCAGAGATGACACGTCCCCGCAGCTGCAGATTCATCACATTCAGATGGCTCGTGATGTCGCAGAGAAACGCCATTTCACACAGGAAAGTTTCATCTCGGAGCTCTGTTGTGTCTTTCCCATTGCTTTCCATGAACAGACAGATCTCCTCACGCAGCTCGAAACATCTTTGCAGCACCTTTCCCCGACTTAGCCATCGCACCTCTGTGTGATACGGTAAGTCACCATACTCTGTATCTAACTCGCCCAGAAATGCCTTGAACTGGCGGTGATTTAAACCTTTGGCTCTGATGATGTTAACTGCTCGCGTTATGGTGCTCATTACATGTTCCATTTTCAAGGCTTTGCCACACAACGACTCTTGGTGTATGATGCAGTGATAAGCTGTTAGCTCATCTGTGACGTTTTCCTCCCGCATCCTTGTCACCAATCCACTTCTGTGCCCACACATTGCGGGTGCTCCATCTGTGGTTAATCCCACAAGTTTTTCCCAAGGCAGCCCCATCGCATTTACACATCTGGATACCTCTTCATACAAATCCTGTCCTGTAGTTGTGCCATGCATAGGACGTAATGCCAAAAACTCTTCTGTTATGCTCAGGCTGGAGTGTACTCCACGGACGAAAATTGACAGCTGGGCGATGTTAGATGTGTCCATGCTCTCATCCACAGCAAGAGAATATGCAAAGAAATCTTTTCCCTTTCTCACAAGTTGTTCTTTTATATTGGTGGAAAGCTGGTCTACACGTTCAGCAACTGTGCTTCTGTTCAAGCTCACGTTTGAGAATAGTTTTCTTTTGTATGGGCACACTGTGTCACAAACTTTAAGTATACAGTTTTTGATAAACTCTCCTTCTGTAAAGGGCCGGGCTGATTTTGCGACCTCTTTTGCCACAATAAAGCTACCCCTGACAGCAGCCTCGCTTTGTGATTTGGCATATGTGAACATAGCCTGCCTGGACTTAAGGCCTCGTTTTAATTCTTCCACCCTCTGTAGCCTTTGTTCCGTGTCCATATTCTTGTCTTTGTCTGTGTGTTTCTGAGAAGTTTGAAAGTGCCTTCTTAGATTATATTCTTTCATTACAGCCAAACGTTCTCCACACAGAAGACAGACAGGTTTCCCTTTTACCTCCATGAGCATGTACTCTGCCTCCCACCTGGCTTGAAACCCTCTGTTCTCAGCGTCCACCTTACGTTTAGCCATTTTTGAGGAGGGGGTACCTGAAAGTTGATCTCTGCTGTGATTGCTGATGAACAATGAAGCCGCTTGTGCACGCTACAGTGACTTCACAGACTACCGTTGCATTGTGGAGAATGTAGTGTTGTTGCGTGCAAAACGCCAGTGGGCGGCTGTGGCCTGCGGGCCAGTTCTAATTGTAATTAAAGCTGCAAGCAGCATTGAAGGCCCTCGCCCCTCAGCGCAACTCAAACTGTGAAGCGACCGCGGGAGCATTGCACCGCCGGCTGCACAGCACCAACGAGGCCGTCGCTCAATTCCAAATTTGCGTCTAGGTGGCGCTGTGAGCGCCATGTCAAATGATCTTCGGTCATATAGAGTTCTGGTTTTGCAAAAAGAATTCACAATTTGGAGTAAATCGGACCTTCCAGGTGGAAGCTGCACTCACTTGTTTGTTTGTGGGCGGGGCTATAAAGATATCATTAGTTGACTGTGTCAACATGTCCATCATTAACTCATGATCATGTATACTACATTTCAAGTGGATCCGATGATGTATGAGGGAGATATATCCCTTGAAGTGTCCTAGGGGGCGATGTTGATCCAAATTTAAATGTAATCCAATAGAGCTGTTTGGGGGCTGACAAGGATCAAGCATATTCAGTTTGGAGTGAATCGGACCATGCATGTGGAATGGCGTGACATCAGAATTTGCCACGCCGTCATAGCCACACCCCAGTCAGTACTAGACCCAAACTTAGACAATCATGTTATCTGTCATTGGAGACAGTTTCATGTTGATTAGGTGAAGGAGATGAAATATGGGCCACACTAAGTGAAACATTACACTTCCTGTTCTCAGGGGGCGGGGCTTCAATGATGTCAGCAGTTGACTATTGAATATTGTTCCAGTCATCATATGAATAAATCCCAGAAGGTTTCATGTGTCAGTGACTTTCTTTGTAGAAACTGTAAGAGTTTCTTGTTTCATGGCGAGAAGTCAGATTTTGAGGCTTAGCCACGCCCACATACTTTCAGGTATCAAAAAGCTTTTGATAACTTTTGATCACCAGTGCCTCAAGACTATACTGATTGATTTCTAAGTCTGTAAGTCAAAAGCTGTAGGAGGAGTTCCCTCAGATACATGGGCTAGAAACAGCAAAAATGGGGTCAAAATGGCAACTTCAATCCAAAATGGCTGACTTCCTGTGGGGTTTGGACCAGTGCTCCAAGAGACTTTTCTGTAGGTCCTGAGAAGTTACATATGTGTACCAAATTTCACAATCCTCGGTCAAAGCATGGCTTGGGGCTGACTTTTTAAAGTTTTGTAGGGGGCGCTGTGGAGAATGTAAGCCACGCCCACCAAATATGTCATCAGATCTCTGTTGGGGACTGGAGAAGGATCAATCATATTGATTTTGGTGCCGATAAGATGATGAATGGTAAATGGACTTAACTTATATAGCGCTTTTCCAGTCATACAGACCGCTCATAGCGCTTTACACTAGAGCCACATTCACCCAATTGCACTCACTAACGCTCACACATTCATACACCGATACGCAGATCGGTAGGCAACATGAGGTCAAGTGCCTTGCCCAGGGGCACGTCGACCTATGGCAGGAGGACCCACAACCTTCTGATTGCAAGACGACTACTCTTCCTACTGAGCCACAGTCGCCTCCATGATATATGTGGAATTTAGAGGCAAACGTATGGCTATGGCATAACATCCAACTTCGGCGCGCCACCACGGCCATGCCCTTTTCTGAAAGGTTACTGTGCTTCAAACGAAGTTAGACCCACTAGTTATCTGTCTTCTGACACACTTTGAAGTTGATTGGGTCAAGAGGGTCAGAGAGGCACCTTTCCAAGTGAAAAAAGTGACTTCCGGTTCTCAGGGGGCGTGGCTGTGATGATGTCAGCATATGACCCCATAGGATTGTCGGGAACCCGAATGTCCTCCTTCATGCCAACTTTGGTGTGATTTGGAATTTTTTTGGGAAAGTTATTACGGTACAATCTTTCACTTTTGGCGCGAACGCCAAGTTCGTGCCCCGGCCACGCCCCCTAAACATGGTTGAAAACTCACGATTTTGATAACTTGTAATCCCCCACCCCTTATCTGCATGTTGACCAAATATGAACCCGATAGCTCAAAATCCCTAGGAGGAGTTCGTTAAAGTTCGAGGTGAGTAAAACTGAAAAACGGCCAAAAATCGGCCTTTGACCCAAAATGGCCGACTTCCTTTGCGTTTTAGGGCATACCCCCAAGAGACTTTTTTTTCTTGGTTTGAGAAGCTTTAGCAGTGTGCCAAATTTCAGATCTCTACGACTTACGGTTCGGCCTATCTCACATCTGGGGGCGCGGCTAAGTGGTTTGGCCACGCCCACTGACGACGACATTAAGGATCAAGAATTTCACGCGGGGGACAATTTTGGGTAAAGTTTGGTGACTTTTGGGGCATGGCAAAGTCCCCATATTGCCCCGCAAAGAGGCAACGGAAAAATCAAACAAACAAATAAACAAAGAATAATAAGAATTCCTACGATTACAATAGGCCCTTGCAGGTTTCCTGCTCGGGCCTAATTAAATATCATCCAGGGGCCATAGATAATTAATTCACGGGCTGGAGTCGGCCCGCGGGCCTTGACTTTGACATATGTGATCTAGATGATCTTGAAAACAGGTCTTGTAGTGTTAACCTTCGGATAATAAATATTCCGGAGGAACCTGATTGAGTTCATATCCGACCTGCAGACTGAAAACCTCAGCCCTGTTGAGCACATCGCTCACTGGCCCCTAAACCTGCACCGGGAGGCAGACCCAGGCCTTTTCTGGTATGTTTTCATCGGTTTAAAGAGAGGGAGAAGGTGCTTTGTTGGAGCCCCCTGATGTCAGCGCTATCACTGCAAAGAAACTAACAGGTTTCAACAAAGGTAAGCAAGCCCTCTACCAGAAAGGAGTGAACTTCTCTACCCTGCTGGTCTGCAAGTTTTGTATGAAGATGAAACGTTTACTTTTGAGACTCCAGAGGATGCACACACATTCTATAATGAACGTGTGATGAACAAAAACAGGGTCAGAAAGTAGCACTCCCTGCTGGCACTCACATCTGTTATTCCACAGACATTCTCAATTAAATTCACGGTAGCCATTGTGATGGGTAAGCGAGAGAACTGTTTACTCTGATTGATCTCCAGGGGGATTGGTATAAACCTGTTAGATTTTGTTTCGTCACAAGGGGGACTTTATTTACTTTCAACTGAGTTGTGGGAATGTTATATGTGACATTATCTCCATCCTTGTTGTCCTGACTATGTTTAACATGTCAATTGGTTTCATTGAGTTCCCAGCTCGGCTGATAATACCCCTGATGTTCTTATATTTATGTAGTATCAGGTGCTGTGTTATCATACACTTCATGAAATAATCTACTTACCATTCTTCACCCTACCCTTGTCTTGTTGGTTCCCATGCGTCTGAGCCAAGCATGGTCCGGTAATTGAGCTTGTTAATTGGGACGGGTTTGCTACAAGGGATAAATAAGATGAATATGTTTTGTTTTTTTTGTTTTTTTTCTCGATGCCTGGTTCTTCTATATATCTTCTATATACATTGAAACTGAAACACCTGGTTTTAGACCACAAAGATTTATTAGTATGGTGTAGGGCCTCCTTTTGCGGCCAATACAGCGTCAATTCGTCTTGGGAATGACATATACAAGTCCTGCACAGTGGTCAGAGGGATTTTAAGCCATTCTTCTTGCAGGATAGTGGCCAGGTCACCACGAGATACTGGTAGAGGAAAACGTTTCCTGACTCGCTCCTCCAAAACACCCCAAAGTGGCTCAATAATATTTAGATCTGGTGACTGTGCAGGCCATGGGAGATGTTCAACTTCACTTTCATGTTCATCAAACCAATCTTTCACCAGTTTTGCTGTGTGTATTGGTGCACGAGCTAGCACTGAAAAATTTGGTCCACGCCCACCTGCTGGGTAGGCCTCACCCTAGTCTGTATAAATAAATGCAGGCAGAAAATGTGCAAAATCACCAGCAAGCAGAATGCAGGTGCGCCGATATAAAAGCGCAGTTAAATAATAATTATTCTGTCAGACCTCTGACAACAGACTGAGACATGGAGAAAGCAGAAAAGTCCTGCAGGTAAAACCTAATAAATGAACACAGAGATGACCAGGATGCTGCTGTGCAAATGGACATTCCTCTATGTAGAGCTGTGGAGGATGGAATCCCCCTGGTGGAGTGGGCTCTGAGCTACTCTGGGGGATCCAATCCAGAAAAAGCATAAACAGGTTCACATAACCAACATGTACTGATCAGATAGCAACTCTCCTGCAGAGTTCTCTGTAATGCACCAACAGCCGCTGGTTGTAGCCCTGCATGCCACATAACATGAGAGTGTGCACAAGGGACAGAGAAGATGAGACTTGGCTTCCTCCTTAGCGTAATGAGGCGTGGGCGTTATCACTCTGGACCTGAATGAGCTTGTGATGCTTATGGGTATAAAAGCAGGATTAGGATGCAGCACACTCAGCTGGTGGGCGTGGATTAAAGTTTTCAGTGCTCCTGCACGCTACGAGTTAAACCCACTAGTGATAGCTTTAAAGGGTGAAGCCTATAAGAAATAGAACAGGAAAAATAGCAACCTATAGCAACCTACCCTGCTGCCGTAGTTGATTACTTAAGAAAATATGCAAAATCGGCGGCAAACAGAAATTGTGCAGAGCTGCTGCTAAATACATTTGCATGAACCAGAGCCTTGTTTACACTATAAAAAAAACATTTTATTTGCGCCAGATCCATGTTTGTTTTGTTTTTATGTTTACTAAATACATTGGCTCCCTGTTAAATCCAGAATAGAATTTAATATATTTTTTTGATAAAGCTTATGGTCAGAGTGGCTTAGGTTATCCTGAGCTATCTCTGTAATTATGCTGCTATAGGCTTAGGCTGCTGGAGGACATAATGACCACTTTCACTCTCTCTGCCACATTAACATACATACTCAATTTTGCGTTATTTGTGGTATTTCAGCTTTTAACTTTATGTTCTCTTTCTGTTTTTTATCTTCCTAGAAGCTACATCTGACCTGGCTCTGTGTTTAGCTGTGGCACCTTCCTGGAGGGGGACATCGGCCAAGCTGCTGCTGCCAACAACTTAATACTCACCTTATACAGATGATACACTGTGCCCTGTCTTTCAGTGTTTTAACCTGTCTCTCCTAGACATAGTTACTGGCTGAGCTTCTACTGTGACTAACTGTATGTGCTATCTTTCATACTCTAGACTTGAAAACTGGCTCAGAGTTAATCTGCTTAGCTGTCTTTCTCTCCTAGATGAAGCCACTAAACGAGCTACACGTTTCTTTCCTGTAGAAAGCACTACTGGATCAGTGTTTCTATATTCTTTTTTGTTACTCTGCTCTGTTCTCTCAAACCTCCAGTCGGTCGTGGCAGATGGCCGCTCAAACTGAGCCTGGTTCTGGTTCTGCTGGAGGTTTCTTCCTGTTAAAAGGGAGTTTTCCCTCTCCACTGTCGCTACATGCATGCTCATTATGAGGGATTGCTGCAAAGTCAATGCAAGCGACTGTCCACTGTCACTACTTGCTCATCTAATAGGAGTGAATGCTGCAACTCACTGATTCGATGGAATCTGATTGATATCCTAAGATAGAAAAAACTTTTAACCAATTTGAATATAAACTGAATATGACTGCACTGTTTGATACATAGGATTAATTGGAATGTATGTACCCGACTTGAAATCTGTATGATTTGATTGAATTGACTTTGTAAAGTGCCTTGAGTCGACGTGTTGTTAATTGGCAATATATATATAAAACTGCATTGAATTGAATTGAAAAATTTTATTAAATAACAGATTCTCCAGATCAGTTGAGTCAGAAATTGTTCAGACTTTAGAACCAACGTATGTGCCTAGTATTCTTCCACCTCTTTTGTTTTAATAGTTACTTTTTTACTATCTGTGTTTTTTGTTTTGAGATTAGATCAGCAGAATTGCGATTTGTAATTGACAACGGGAATGTAGGACCAGATAGCCAGGACAGAGTAGTAGTAATCAAAACAGTTAAGTTCTTTTTTTATGTGTGTCTTGTCTTACAGATTTGGGATTTGGCTGATCCGGAGGGAAAAGGGTATTTGGACAGACAGGTGAGGGTAAAATTATTGTTAAATTAATTTCTCAGTTTTTATTTCTTTGTTAATTAATACAAATAAATGACAATGAAACACATCTTTAGAAAAAAAGAGATTTTTTCTTGCTCTTCTTGAGCTGTAAACAAATATAAATATAGTGTCTTTTTACATTTGGCAGCATCATTATTAAAAGAGGATCATTTCTTTTTTCACTCAGGGGTTTTATTTTGCTCTTCATCTGGTGGCATGTGCACAGAATGGCCACGAAGTCAGTGTTTCTAGCATCAATCTGACAGTCGCCCCACCGAAGTTTGTAAGTAAACTCATCGTTAAAGCATACTTCATATTATTTGTTCTCAGAAAATCACCAACCTGGTTTAACTAAAAAAAATAATGTAATGTAATTTGTATATATTTATACACTGCTCAAAAAAATAAAGGGAACACTCAAATAACACATCCTAGATCTGAATGAATGAAATATTCTCATTGAATACTTTGTTCTGTACAAAGTTGAATGTGCTGACAACAAAATCACACTAATGTCCTTAAAACAAGTCGAAATGAGGCTCAGTATTGTGTGTGACCTCCACGTGCCTGTATGACCTCCCTACAACCCCTGGACATGCTCCTGAAGAGACGGTGGATGGTCTCCTGAGGGATCTCCTTCCAGACCTGGACTAAAGCATCCGCCAACTCCTGGACAGTCTGTGGATGGAGCGAGACATGATGTCCCAGATGTGCTCAATCAGATTTGGGTCTGGGGAACGGGCAGGCCAGTCCATAGCTTCAATGTCTTCATCTTGCAGGAACTGCTGACACACTCCAGCCACATGAGGTCTAGCATTGTCCTGCATTAGGAGGAACCCAGGGCCAACCGCACCAGCATATGGTCTCACAAGAGGTTTGAGGATCTCATCTCGGTACCTAATGGCAGTCAGGCTACCTCTGGCTACCTCTGTGCTTGGTTGGGTCATGCTGAAGGATGTTGTATATACAGGTCCTTCTCAAAAAATTAGCATATTGGGATAAAGTTCATTATTTTCTATAATGTAATGATGAAAATTTAATATTCATATATTTTAGATTCATCGCACACTAACTGAAATATTTCAGGTCCTTTATTGTCTTAATACGGATGATTGTGGCATACAGCTCATGAAAACCTCACAAAATTAGCATATTTCATCCGACCAATAAAAGAAAAGTGTTTTTAATACAAAAAACGTCAACCTTCAAATAATCATGTACAGTTATGCACTCAATCCTTGGTCGGGAATCCTGTTGCAGAATTGACTGCTTCAATGCGGCGTGGCATGGAGGCAATCAGCCTGTGGCACTGCTGAGGTCTTATGGAGGCCCAGGATGCTTCGATAGCGGCCTTTAACTCATCCAGAGTGTTGGGTCTTGAGTCTCTCAACGTTCTCTTCACAATATCCCACAGATTCTCTATGGGGTTCAGGTCAGGAGAGTTGGCAGGCCAATTGAGCACAGTGATACCATGGTCAGTAAACCATTTACCAGTGGTTTTAGCACTGTGAGCAGGTGCCAGGTCGTGCTGAAAAATGAAATCTTCATCTCCATAAAGCTTTTCAGCAGATGGAAGCATGAAGTGCTCCAAAATCTCCTGATAGCTAGCTGCATTGACCCTGCCCTTGATAAAACACAGTGGACCAACACCAGCAGCTGACACGGCACCCCAGACCATCACTGACTGTGGGTACTTGACACTGGACTTCTGGCATTTTGGCATTTCCTTCTCCCCAGTCTTCCTCCAGACTCTGGCACCTTGATTTCCGAATGACATGCAGAATTTGCTTTCATCCGAAAAAAGTACTTTGGACCACCGAGCAACAGTCCAGTGCTGCTTCTCTGTAGCCCAGGTCTGGGGAATGCGGCACCTGTAGCCCATTTCCTGCACACGCCTGTGCACGGTGGCTCTGGATGTTTCTACTCCAGACTCAGTCCACTGCTTCCGCAGGTCCCCCAAGGTCTGGAATCGGCCCTTCTCCACAATCTTCCTCAGGGTCTGGTCACCTCTTCTCGTTGTGCAGCGTTTTCTGCCACACTTTTTCCTTCCCACAGACTTCCCACTGAGGTGCCTTGATACAGCACTCTGGGAACAGCGTATTCGTTCAGAAATTTCTTTCTGTGTCTTACCCTCTTGCTTGAGGGTGTCAATAGTGGCCTTCTGGACAGCAGTCAGGTCGGCAGTCTTACCCATGATTGGGGTTTTGAGTGATGAACCAGGCTGGGAGTTTTAAAGGCCTCAGGAATCTTTTGCAGGTGTTTAGAGTTAACTCGTTGATTCAGATGATTAGGTTCATAGCTCATTTAGAGACCCTTTTAATGATATGCTAATTTTGTGAGATAGGAATTTTGGGTTTTCATGAGCTGTATGCCAAAATCATCCGTATTAAGACAATAAAAGACCTGAAATATTTCAGTTAGTGTGCAATGAATCTAAAATATATGAATGTTAAATTTTCATCATTACATTATGGAAAATAATGAACTTTATCACAATATGCTAATTTTTTGAGAAGGACCTGTAGACCTGACTCCATTGGTTAAAAAATTTGATTTCCATTGATGATTTTTGTGTGATTTTGTTGTCAGCACATTCAACTTTGTACAGAACCAAGTATTGAATGATAATATTTCATTCATTTAGATCTAGGATGTTTTATTTGAGTGTTCCCTTTATTTTTTTTTAGCAGTGTTCGCACACTCTTGACATTCTGTTCATGAGATTCAAGAGGTAGTCACCTGAAATGGTTTTCCAACAGTCTTGAAGGAGTTCCCAGAGATGCTTAGCACTTGTTGGCCCTGGCCCTGTTGCCTTCACTCTGCAGTCCAGCTCACCCCAAACCATCTCGATTGGGTTCAGGTCCGATGACTGTGGAGGCCATGTCATCTGTATATATATATATATATATATATATATATATATATATATATATATATATACAGGGGTTGGACAATGAAACTGAAACACCTGTCATTTTAGTGCGGGAGGTTTCATGGCTAAATTGGACCAGCCTGGTAGCCAGTCTTCATTGATTGCACATTGCACCAGTAAGAGCAGAGTGTGAAGGTTCAATTAGCAGGGTAAGAGCACAGTTTTGCTCAAAATATTGAAATGCACACAACATTATGGGTGACATACCAGAGTTCAAAAGAGGACAAATTGTCGGTGCACGTCTTGCTGGCGCATCTGTGACCAAGACAGCAAGTCTTTGTGATGTATCAAGAGCCACGGTATCCAGGGTAATGTCAGCATACCACCAAGAAGGACGAACCACATCCAACAAGATTAACTGTGGACGCAAGAGGAAGCTGTCTGAAAGGAATGTTCGGGTGCTAACCCAGATTGTATCCAAAAAACATAATCAAATCACGGCAGAATTAAATGTGCACCTCAACTCTCCTGTGTCGGGAGCTCCACAGGGTCAATATACACGGCCGGGCTGCTATAGCCAAACCTTTGGTCAATCATGCCAATGCCAAACGTCGGTTTCAATGGTGCAAGGAGCGCAAATCTTGGGCTGTGGACAATGTGACATGAGTCCACCATTACTGTTTTCCCCACATCCGGGAGAGTTATGGTGTGGAGAAGCCCCAAAGAAGCATACCACCCAGACTGTTGCATGCACAGAGTGAAGCATGGGGGTGGATCAGTGATGGTTTGGGCTGCCATATCATGGCATTCCCTTGGCCCAATACTTGTGCTAGATGGGCGCATCACTGCCAAGGACTACCGAACCATTCTTGAGGACTATGTGCATCCAATGGTTCAAACATTGTATCCTGAAGGCGGTGCCATGTATCAGGATGACAATGCACCAATACACACAGCAAGACTGGTGAAAGATTGGTTTGATGAACATGAAAGTGAAGTTGAACATCTCCCATGGTCTGCACAGTCACCAGATCTAAATATTATTGAGCCACTTTGGGGTGTTTTGGAGGAGCGAGTCAGGAAACGTTTTCCTCCACCAGTATCACGTAGTGACCTGGCCACTATCCTGCAAGAAGAATGGCTTAAAATTCCTCTGACCACTGTGCAGGACTTGTATATGTCATTCCCAAGACGAATTGACGCTGTATTGGCTGCAAAATGAGGCCCTACACTATACTAATAAATATTGTGGTCTAAAACCAGGTGTTTCAGTTTCATTGTCCAACCCCTGTATATATATATACACAGTACAGACCAAAAGTGTGGACAGACCTTCTCATTCAAAGAGTTTTCTCTATTTTCATGACTATGAATATTGTAGCTTCACACTGAAGGCATCAAAACTATGAATTAACACGTGCAACTATATACTGAACAAAAATGTGTGAAACAACTGAAAATATGTCTTATATTCTAGGTTCTTCAAAGTAGCCGCCTTTTGCTTTGATTACTGCTCCGCACACTCTTGGCATTCTGTTCATGAGCTTCAAGAGGTAGTCACCTGAAATGGTTTTCCAACAGTCTTGAAGGAGTTCCCAGAGATGCTTAGCACTTGTTGGCCCTTTTGCCTTCACTCTGCAGTCCAGCTCACCCCAAACCATCTCGATTGGGTTCAGGTCCGGTGACTGTGGAGGCCAGGTCATCTGGCGCAGCACCCCATCACTCTCCTTCTTGGTCAAATAGCCCTTACACAGCCTGGAGGTGTGTTTGGGGTCATTGTCCTGTTGAAAAATAAATGATGGTCCAAATAAACGCAAACCGGATGGAATAGCATGCCACTGCAAGATGCTGTGGTAGCCATGCTGGTTCAGTATGCCTTCAATTTTGAATAAATCTCCAACAGTGTCACCAGCAAAGCACCCCCACACAATCACACCTCCTCCTCCATACTTCACGGTGGGAACCAGGCATGTAGAGTCCATCCGTTCTCCTTTTCTGCGCCGCACAAAGACACGGTGGTTGGAACCAAAGATCTCAAACTTGGACCAAAGCACAGATTTCCACTGGTCTAATGTCCATTCCTTATGTTCTTTAGCCCAAACAAGTCTCTTCTGCTAATTGCCTGTCCTCAGCAGTGGTTTCCTAGCAGCTATTTTACCATTAAGGCCTGATTCACACTGTCTCCTCTTAAGAGTTGTTCTAGAGATGTGTCTGCTGCTAGATCTCTGTGTGGCATTGACCTGTTCTCTAATCTGAGCTGCTGTTAACCTACGATTTCTGAGGCAGGTGATTCGGACGAACTCATCGTCCGCAGCAGAGGTGGCTCTTGGTCTTCCTTTCCTGGGGCGGTCCTCACGTGAGCCAGTTTCTTTGTAGCGCTTGATGGTTTTTGCGACTGCACTTGGGGACACTTTCAACGTTTTCCCAATTGTTCAGACTGACTGACCTTCATTTCTTAAAGTAATGATGGCCACTCGTTTTTCTTTACTTAGCTGCTTTTTTCTTGTCATAATACAAATTCTAACAGTCTATTCAGTAGGACTATCAGCTGTGTACTGTATCCACCTCCTGCACAACACAACTGATGGTCCCAACCCCATTTATAAGGCTTGAAATCTCACTTATTAAACCTGACAGGGCACACCTGTGAAGTGAAAACCATTTCAGGTGACTACCTCTTGAAGCTCATCAAGAGAATGCCAAGAGTGTGTGGAGCAGTAATGAAAGCAAAAGGTGGCTATTTTTTATTGTATATTCATAGTCATGAAAATAAAGACAACTCTTTGAATGAGAAGGTGTGTCCAAACTTTTGGTCTGTACTGTACATATATATATATATAAATTGGACCAGCCTGGTAGCCAGTCTTCATTGATTGCACATTGCACCAGTAAGTGCAGAGTTTGAAGGTTCAATTAGCAGGGTAAGAGCACAGTTTTGCTCAAAATATTGAAATGCACACAACATTAATGGTGACATACCAGAGTTCAAAAGAGGACAAATTGTTGGTGCACGTCTTGCTGGCGCATCTGTGACCAAGACAGCAAGTCTTTGTGATGTATCAAGAGCCACGGTATCCAGGGTAATGTCAGCATACCACCAAGAAGGACGAACCACATCCAACAGGATTAACTGTGGACGCAAGAGGAAGCTGTCTGAAAGGGATGTTCGGGTGCTAACCCGGATTGTATCCAAGAAACATAAAACCACAGCTGCCCAAATCACGGCAGAATTAAATGTGCACCTCAACTCTCTAGTTTCCACCAGAACTGTCCGTCGGGAGCTCAACAGGGTCAATATACACGGCCGGGCTGCTATAGCTAAACCTTTGGTCACCATGCTATTGCCAAACGTCGGTTTCAATGGTGCAAGGAGTGCAAATCTTGGGCTGTAGACAATGTGAAACATGTATTGTTCTCTGATGAGTCCACCTTTAATGTTTTCCCCACATCCGGGAGAGTTACAGTGTGGAGAAGCCCCAAATAAGCGTACCACCCAGACTGCTGCTTGCCCAGAGTGAAGCATGGGGGTGGATCAGTGATGGTTTGGGCTGCCATATCATGGCATTCCCTTCGCCCAATACTTGTACTAGATGGGCGCGTCACTGCCAAGGACTACCGAACCATTCTTGAAGACCATGTGCATCCAATGGTTCAAACATTGTATACTGAAGGTGGTGCTGTGTATCAGGATGACAATGCACCAATACACACAGCAAGACTGGTGAAAGATTGGTTTGGTGAACATGAAAGTGAAGTTGAACATCTCCCATGGCCTGCACAGTCACCAGATCTAAATATTATTGAGCCACTTATGGGTGTTTTGGAGGAGCGAGTCAGGAAACGTTTTCCTCCACCAGTATCACGTAGTGACCTGGTCACTATCCTGTAAGAAGAATGGCTTAAAATCCCTCTGACCACTGTGCAGGACTTGTATATGTCATTCCCAAGACGAATCGACGCTGTATTGGCCGCAAAAGGAGGCCCTACACCATACTAATAAATTATTGTGGTCTAAAACCAGGTGTTTCAGTTTCATCGTCCAACCCCTGTATATATATATATATATATAATGCGCTTGTTATCTTGGCTGTGTGAATGATGACATGTATCAATTGATTGCACTCTGATAGAATGTTTTATTTGTTTGATTCCAGAAGGAAATTAGCAGTCCCTCTTTGAGCAGCACAACCTCTTTGTCTTGTGAATCGCTTTGGGCTGTCAGGGTATGTAAAAACAAGAACACCGTCCTTATTAGGACATAGGCTGTCATTTTTCTGTAGCCTTAATCTTTCGACCTAAACCTATTTGTAGAGGGTTTCTTTGCTAAAGTGTGTTTTCAAGCAATCCAAAAATAAATTTGTACACTCATTATTATTATTAGAGTATTATAGTTTGGTAGCCATCAAAGTTTTTGTTGTGCTTACATATATTTTTTGTTGATGCAAACCAAAAGAAAACCGTTATTTTGACCACTTCTTAAGGCACTCACTTAGTTCATTAGCAAACAGAAAAGATGGATCTAATGTATTCATGTATTACAAATGCTACACATATTAAACAGAACATGTTTGAAACCATTAAGTCACGCTTTCATCTTTACATGATGTGCAAGACAAAGTTGTATTGTAATTTTCAGTTCAGTGACAAATTTGGAGAAATCACATGCTACTTTACTGCTCTTTATAAATAAATATTGTGTCCCTGACCATATAGCCTGAGGAGAAGAATATATTTGATGGGATTTTCGAAAGTCTGGCTCCTGCCAATGGCCTGCTGTCAGGAGAGAAGGTCAGACCAGTCCTCATCAACTCCAAGCTGCCCCTGGATGTCCTTGGGAAGGTATTTATGACATTTCTGATTACTTTCGGTTGTAATTTCTTAGGAATGGATATTCTAAGCAAAAAACATGTAACTACTAATTATAAACGATGCAGATATACAGTACAGACCAAAGGTTTGGACACACCTTCTCATTCAAAGAGTTGTCTTTATTTTCATGACTATGAATATTGTAGCTTCACACTGAAGGCATCAAACCTATGAATCAACACATGTGGAATTATATACTGAACAAAAAAGTGTGAAACAACTGAAAATATGTCCTATATTCTAGGTTCTTCAAAGTAGCCACCTTTTGCTTTGATTACTGCTCCGCATTCATCCATTCTGTTGATGAGCTTCAAGAGGTAATCACCTGAAATAGTTTTATAACAGTCTTGAAGGAGTTCCCAGAGATACTTAGCACTTGTTGGCCCTGTTGCCTTCACTCTGCGGTCCAGCTCACCCCAAACCATCTCGATTTGGTTCAGGTCCGGTGACTGTGGAGGCCAGGTCATCTGGCGCAGCACACCATCACTCTCCTTGGTCAAATAGCTCTTACACAGCCTGGAGGTGTGTTTGGGGTGATTGTCCTGTTGAAAAATAAATGATGGTCCACATAAACGCAAACCGGATGGAATAGCATGCCGTTGCAAGATGCTGTGGTAGCCATGCTGGTTCAGTATGCCTTCAATTTTGGATAAATCCCCAACAGTGTCACCAGCAAAGCACCCCACACCATCAGACCTCCTCCTCCATGCTTCACAGTGGGAACCAGGCATGTAGAGTCCATCCGTTCACCTCTTCTGCACCGCACAAAGACACGGTGGTTGGAACCAAAGATCTCAAACTTGGACTCATCAGGCCAAAGCACAGATTTCCACTCGTCGAATGTCCATTACTTGTGTTCTTTAGCCCAAACAAGTCTGTTCTGCTTGTTGCCTGTCCTCAGCAGTGGTTTCCTAGCAGCTATTTTACCATTAAGGCCTGATTCACACAGTCTCCTCTTAAGAGTTGTTCTAGAGATGTGTCTGCTGCTAGATCTCTGTGTGGCATTGACCTGTTCTCTAATCTGAGCTGCTGTTAACCTACGATTTCTGAGGCTGGTGACTCGGACGAACTTATCGTCCGCAGCAGAGGTGACTCCTGGTCTTCTTTTCCTGGGGCGGTCCTCATGTGAGCCAGTTTCATTGTAGCGCTTGATGGTTTTTGCGACTGCACTTGGGGACACTTTCAAAGTTTTCCCAATTGTTCGGACTGACTGATCTTCGTTTCTTAAAGTAATGATGGCCACGCGTTTTTCTTTACTTAGTTGCTTTTTTCTTGCCATAATACAAATTCTAACAGTCTATTCAGTAGGACTATCAGCTGTGTACTGTATCCACCTCCTGCACAACACAACTGATGGTCCCAACCCCATTTATAAGGCTTGAACTTATTAAACCTGACAGGGCACACCTGTGAAGTGAAAACCATTTCAAGTGACGACCTCTTGAAGCTCATCAACAGAATGCCAAGAGTGTGCGGAGCAGTAATCAAAGCAAAAGGTGGCTACTTTGAAGAACCTAGAATATAAGATGTTTTGATGCCTTCAGTGTTAAGCTACAATATTCATAGTCATGAAAATAAAGACAAGACTTTGAATGAAAAGGTGTTTCCAAACTTTTGGTCTATACTGTATATCTAACCAGAAAAAATCCCACTGAGATTAAAAACTTATTTTTCAAGGGTGTCCTGGCCAAGAGGCAGCAACAAATAAAACACAAAGTTGCACAGTTAAAAGGAAAACAACAAACTATGCAAAACAGATACGTGTTATAGAATCAGCCTCTAGATCTTTTAGTTTTTAAGTAAAATAATTCGATGAGATAGGTTCAGTGTATTTCAGAGAAGGGACCCAAGTGGAATAAAACCCTTCTTGCCCTATTCAGTTCGTGCAAAAGGGGCAAAAAAGAAGCAGCAAATTGTTTGAGTGAAAGCTGTACGAGTCAACATTTCTCAATGCATGTGCAGAACAGATATAGTCCAGGAGCAGTCCAAGTAATGCCTTGTAAATAAAAGCATAGCTTGTTTCAAAAATAAAACCCCAGCTATATTAAATATGTGTTCTGCTCTGATGGTATTTAAATGTTCCTCAGATATTCGTTTGAAAGTTGCATCCAACAAATTGACAGGTTGCTACACTCATTGCATAAACATGAGCCCAGTAATTCCTTTTAAAGACAAGATCTTTGCAAGGACATAAATGGCAACTAAATATACAGCTGTCTGATTGAAATCGGCCTTCAGACACAGGCAATCTATTCAAATGAATAGAGAGTGCATTCCATGTTCTAAAATTGCATGTGCAGCTTAAATGACGACATGGAAAACAATGATTATTGACATGATATCTTTGTTTTTCTCTATAATGACTTAATACTTTAGACCTACTTGGTAAAACTGAGGGGCAGGCTTTACAGGGCCACATTCACAGCATCATTTACTGATAAGAAAAGCAAAATAATGGATTGGTGTCTGATAAGAAATCCACCAAATGTTTTTAATTTAATAATGCAAGACCAGCTGTTAAAAACATCTGTATATCAGAGAACAGAAGTAAATGAAGAAGAGCTAAAAAGGTAAATTATTTTTTATATGGTCTGTATACTTCTGCTTGTATGCCTCTGTGCAGCTTTGTGACATTTATGTTCCTGAAAAGTGCATTAGCATATGTTAGGGGTTTTACAATATTAGGAACACTTTTAAATATAAAGCACATGTGTACAACACAGCATCTGATCATCTCCGTGACAATGTAAACTAAAAAAAAACTGTTTCTAAAAGTAGAATTCGTGGCACATATGTTACATTGGAATACATAAGATAAAATTGTCTCACCCTTGAGCCCACATCAAAAGAGCTGACAACAGGATATTCACCGATGGAGTTGGTCTGTCAATCTGCAGCAAAAACAGCAACACAAAAACAATAAGGCAGATACGACAACTTTTACCTTTCCCTCAAATCCACAGTCCACCAACTCCAAAACGCTCTCATAGAAAAGTTGTGACCCACAGAATTTCTACGCTAACCCAGGGCATTTTTGTGAAGTTTGTGCTCAAAATTACATGGCCAAATGTAATTGAGTTTTTCTCAGCAATTACAAACTCTGTGTCAGGCTTGGTGTCAAATTAAAGGTAACACTCTTGAGATTCAATCAGAAGTCAGAGTAGCAGCTATTGTTTCAGATATAATGAGGATGGCACACAGAAAAAAATGAAAATTTTTTCCCTCACCAGAATTGTTCCTGCATTGTACAGTATATAAACTTTTTAGAAATATCATGAGAAGGCTACAAACTTTAGAAAACCCTAAATCCACTTGTGGAAATTACCTGTGCAAAGTTTCACGCTGCTGAGGTAAACTAAAACAAAGTTACAGAGGTTTTAGTAAAGACATATGTAGGCGTTTTTACTTTTGGCACCATATGGCACAATTCGGCACAATCTGCAAAAGTGGAGATTTCTTGTGTTTTTACTTGAAAAATGTAATGAACTACTTTTACATGTCTAAAACAGTCTGTTTTTGATTTTTTTGTTTTTATTACACACATCTATTTTTTTTATAATTTTCAATAGAACAAGAAAATGCTATGTTGAATCATATTGGAGCACATTTATTGAACAGGAAGCACCAGTGTAAAAAAAAAAATCAATCTTCGCAATAAAATACGTAACAGCATCGCTAAAAATAAAATATCAATTTATTGACAACCGGTCAGGTGGAGGTGGGTGTGTAGGGGCTGATTACAGATGCAAACCTTTCAGTACTATCTTCCACTGTGTGGCTAACAAATCCATTTATTATGGGACATGGAAGCACTAGTGTAAAAAGAAAACCAATCTTTAAAAGTATTTCACAATAAAACTAAAATTAAATACCTTTCAAGCGGCAGAACTCCATAATCCAGCTTATCATTGATCTTGTTGCAAATAAATAAGGTCTTCGTCTTCAGATGAGTAATCCTCTGCACAGACTTCACTACCGCAGTCCATTGTAAATAGGTCCGATGCGTAACAGCTGTAGCGACTGCGCCTTGCGATACAGGCGCCCTGTCCCAATACCCACACTACACCCTACGCCACTCTATGAAGTGTGTACTTTGTACAAGTGCATGTAGTGGTTGAAGTGCGTAGGTTACAAGTGTGCAAAATTGGAGAATTGGGACAGTAGGGGTTACGTCATCGACTTGCACCTCTGCACCATAACTGCATCATCAAAAAGAGCGGGAACCAGCGCTCTTTTCACAGTCTTGCTGCTAAAAAAACTATTTAAAACTGCAACAAGCAATTGTTTTGAGGAGAATAAAGTGCAGGAAGCGAAGGAGGTTTATACACCAGACTCTCGCCGCGCCAGTGTTTGTTTGAAAGGTAACTTCAGTGTTATGACCTACTGACTGCCCAGACTCACTCTGAACCCAGTGGTTTCTTACAATGTTGAGCCTGGAAAACCAGTAAAAAAAATATTTGTCAGCTTGCTGTCTAAAGATTACGCAGTTCTGATTTATTATTATTCTGATTGGAAGAAGCTAAACATGACTGTCAATCTCCCTCGGACTGGGGCTCCATGCAAGATCTCACCTTGTGGCGTATCAGTGATCCTAAGAAAGGTGAGAAATCAACTACACGGGAGGAGCTGGTCAATGACCTGAAGAGAGCTGCCACCACTGTTTCCAAGGTTACTGTGGGTAATACACTAAGACGTCATAGTTTAAAGTCATGCATGGCACGGAAGGTTCCCCTGCCTAAATCAGGAAATGTCCAGGCCTGTCTTATGTTTGCCCATGACCATTTGAATGATCCAGAGGAGTCATGGGAAAAGGTTCTGTGGTCAGATGAGACCAAAATAGAACTTTCTGGTCTTAATTCCACTCGCCGTGTTTGGACGACGAAGAATGATGAGTCCATCCCAAAAACACAATCCCTACTGTGAAGCATGGGGGTAGAAGCATCATGCTTTGGGGGTGTTTTTCTGCACTTGGGACAGGACGACTGCACTGTATTAAGGAGAGGATGACTGGGGCCATGTATTGCAAGATTTTGGGGAACAACCCTTCCCCAAAACCTTCCCTCAGTTAGAGCATTGAAGATGGGTTGTGGCTTGGTCTTCCAACTTGGCAATGACCCGAAGCACACAGCCAGGATAACCAAGGAGTGGCTCCGTTAGAAGCATATCAAGGTTCTGGAGTAGCCTAGCCAGTCTCCAGACCTAAACCCTATCGAAAATCTTTGGAGGGAGCTCCAACTCCGTGTTTCTCAGCGACAGGCCAGAAACCTGGCTGATCTGGAAAAGATCTGTGTGGAAGAATGGGCCAAAATCCCTGCTGCAGTTTGTGCAAACCTGGTGAAAAACTACAGGAAACATTTGACCTTTGTAATTGCAAACAAAGGCCACTGTACCAAATATTAACATTGATTTTCACAGGGGTTCATATACCTTTTTGCAGCAGTAACACACAAATACACTATTGAAAAATCATACATTGTGATGTCTCTCACAGTGGACATACACCTAAGATGAAAATTTCAGACCCCTCAATGATTTCTAAGTGGGAGAACTTGCAAAGTCGTAGGGTGTTCAAACACTGATTTTCCTCACTGAATATCTTTTCTTCTTTAACTGTCTCCATCTTTCTGTCTCTTTATCACATCTTTTATCTGTTTCTGTCTCTTTCTATCATTCTTTCTTTTCTCTATCATGTATGTATATATACATGATATACGTATATATATGTATATAAACATGGTCACAGAATATGACAGCTGTTATCGTATCCTGTGACCTAGGCCAGATTAGTGACAGTACGCTGGAAACCACCTGCTATGCCCACCCACCTTTATTATTAGCCAATATACACCGTGCATTGCCTCCTGCTTCCAATCATTGCATGTCAAGTCAACAAACTGACATACATTGGCCTGTAAAAGTATTTATACCCCTTGAATTTTTCCACATATTGTCACATTACAATTCAATTCAGTTTATTTATATAGTGCCAATTCACAACACATGTCGCCTCCAGGCACTTCACAAAAGTCAGGTTCATACATTCCAATTAATTGTAACCATTGAACAGTTCAGTCAGATTCAGTTATTTATTCAAATTGGATAAAAAGTTTTTCTATCTAAGGAAACCCAGCAGATTGCATCCAGTCAGTGACTTGCAGCATTCACTCCTCCTGGATGAGCATGTAGAGACAGTGGAAGGTCACTGGTGTTGACTTTGCAGCAATCCCTCATACTGAGCATGCATGTAGCGACAGTGGAGAGGAAAAACATACAACCACAAACATAAATATATTTTATTGGAATTTTATGTGAAAGACCAACACAAAGTGGTATACAATTGTGAAGTGGAACGAAAATTATACATTTTTTACAAATAAAAAATTAAAAGGGCAGTGTGCAAACGTATTCAACCCCTTTTACTCTGAGTGCAACCAATTGCCTTCAGAAGTTGCCTAATAATTACTAGTGAATAGAGTTCACCTGTGTCTAAACTAATCTCAGTACAAATTAAGCTGTTCTGTGACGGCCTCAGAGGTTGGTTAAGAGACTATTGGGGAACAAACAGAATCATGAAGTCCAAGGAACACACCAGACAGCTCAGGGTTAAAGTTGTGGAGAAGTTTAAAGCAGGCTTAGGCTATAAGAAGATTTCCCAAGCTTTGAAGATCTCATGGAGCACTGTTCAATCCATCATTCGGAAATGGAGTATTGCATGGAGTATTGCACAACTGTAAACCTACCAAGACAAGGCCTTCCACTCACAGGCCGAACAGGAGAGCACTGATCGTAGATGCAGCCAAGAGGCGCATATATATAGACAACAGGGGGAAATCTTTGGTGATTAGCAAGACACTCAATAAAGGAGTGGTTCTGCAGGTGGGGACCACAGACCACTTCTCAGTACCGCTGCTTTCTGGCTGATGTTTTAGTCACTTTTGAATGTTGGTGGTGCTTTCACACTCGTGGTAGCATGAGACGGACTCTACAACCCACACAAGTGGCTCAGGTAGTGCAGCTCATCCAGGATGGCACATCAATGTGAACTGTGGCACAAAGGTTTGCTGTGTCTGTCAGCGTAGTGTCCAGAGCCTGGAGGCGCTACCAGGAGACCGGCCAGTACACCAGGAGACGTGGAGGAGGCCGTAGGAGGGCAACAACCCAGCAGCAGGACCGCTACCTCCACCTTTGTGCAAGGAGGAACAGGAGGAGCACTGCCAGATCCCCGCAAAATGACCTCCAGCAGGCCACAAATGTGCATGTGTCTGCACAAACGGTTAGAAACCGACTCCATGAGGATGGTATGAGGGCCCGACGTCCACAAATGGAGGTTGTGCTCACAGCCCAACACCGTGCAGGACGCTTGGCATTTGCCAGAGAACACCAGAATTGGCAAATTTGCCACTGGCGCCCTGTGGTCTTCACAGATGAAAGCAGGTTCACACTGAGCACGTGACAAACGTAACAGAGTCTGGAGACACCGTGGAGAGCGATCTGCTGCCTGCAACATCCTTCAGCATGACCGGTTTGGCAGTGGGTCAGTAATGGTGTGGGGTGGCATTTCTTTGGAGGGACGCACAGCCCTCCATGTGCTCGCCAGAGGTAGCCTGACTGCCATTAGGTACCGAGATGAGATCCTCAGACCCTTTGTGAGACCATATGCTGGTGCGGTTGGCCCTGGGTTCTTCCTAATGCAGGACAATGCTAGACCTCATGTGGCTGGAGTGTGTCAGCAGTTCCTGCAAGATGAATACATTGAAGCTATAGACTGGCCCGCCCGTTCTCCAGACCTGAATCCGATTGAGCACATCTGGGACATCATATCTCGCTCCATCCACCAACGTCACGTTGCACCACAGACTGTCCAGGAGTTGGCGGATGCTTTAGTCCAGGTCTGGGAGGAGATCCCTCAGGAGACCATCCACCGTCTCATCAGGAGCATGTCCAGGCGTTGTAGGGAGGTCATACAGACAAGTGGAGGCCACACACAATACTGGGCCTCATTTTGACTTGTTTTAAGGACATTACATCAAAGTTGGATCAGCCTCTAGTGTGTTTTTCCACTTTCATTTTGTGTCTGACTCCAAATCCAGGCCTCCATTGGTTAATAAATTTGATTTCCATTGATTATTTTTGTGTGATTTTGCTGTCAGCACATTCAACTTTGTACAGAAAAAAGTGTTCAATGAGAATATTTCATTCATTCAGATCTAGGATGTGTTATTTGAGTGTTCCCTTTATTTTTTGAGTTGTGTATATATATATATCTATATATAAATATATAGATATATATATAGATATACATATATATATATATATATATATATATATATATATATATATATATATACATATCTATAGTTATATATACATATCTATAGTTATATATACATATCTATATATATCTATATATCTTTATATATATATATAGATATATATATATATAGATATAGATATAGATATAGAAAATTATTTTGTTTGTTTTGCTCTCAACAGATCTTCTTCCCAAGTTTCATTCTTCTGTTTATATTACACTATTAGGTTTGGGACTTAAGTGACATCGATAAAGATGGCCATTTGGACAAGGACGAGTTTGCAGTGGTGAGTTTTATTGATTTCCTTGTTATCGACTCTAGGACAATAATCACTCTCAGATGAACAGTATAGCATAAAGGGTCTTAGACATAAAATATTTAAATTACATTTCCTCTTCATGTCTTAGTCAAACCTTTAGAAGTGTAGTGACTCAGGAACGGTAGAATTTTCTTTTCTGTGAACAAAAGCATAATAGACAAAAAGCTGTTTAGTTATCAGAAATTGCTGTTTTAATGCATCAGTGTTTACAGTGTTTTTAGGTTACTGATTGTTAGCTTTTTGTTGTTAGAATGTTTATTTACACAGATTACTCTTGGTTAATGTAGCTTTAGTTTTATTTGAATGTAATAAATTAGCAGAAAGTGTAGAAAAGCAAAATTAGAACTATCAGCTCACCTGCTTAAATAGCAAAACTGTTAGATGAAAACAGCTGAACAAGCAGAAATCAATGCTTGTTAGACCTTTGACCCTTGTTAGAGAGTAAAGGTTTAGCAGCAAATTTAGGAAATCAAGGCAGAACTGCCAGTGGATCTGCTGTAGAAGAAAAACGTTTTGGTGAAATGTTCTGAAGATGCTGAACTATATGGAAAAAACAGTTGTTGAGATGTAAAACAATTGCAGATACTTTAGGTCCCCTACCTTATCCCCAACCTGTTGCTGCTATTAACTCTTTGCTGTCTTGCTTTCTTCAACATAAAAAAACTCTTGGATTAGTGCTTGTGTCTTATTCATGTCCTCTCAGCCCCCGTCACTGATGGCAGACGGCCTCTCATCTTGAGGCTTATCCTGGTTCTGCCAGAGGTTTAGCTGCTACTCCCGTTACAGCCTTGTGTGTGTGATGTATTTTACATGTTAATCCCTGTTAGTTCTTTTTTGATGGTTATGATTGGCAGCTAATGAAAATTTAATTCAATATCTCAGAGAATCTGAATATTAGATCAAACTAATGAAAAAATATTTTAATACAGAAATGTTATGTTTATATACTCAAAAAACCCTAAAATACTTATAGGGAAGACTGCTGACCTGAATCCAGTAGTGACCGAAACCTTTTACTAGGAGGATAAGATTTACATAATCTAGCCTAACACAATATACAAACCATTGTGATGCCTCCTTGGGACCTGTAAAATTGGTTTTCTCATACAAAAGCCTGATAAACAGTTTCATTATTTTATTACATTTAGAACTGTACATAGAAGTGTGTTTCATCAAAGCTGAAAGGAGTTGTTATTTATAGTAATTCTCAATTCCACTACAATATGGAGCTCCAACACCAAGATTGGACTGGCACATCACTTCTACAGCTCAGAACTGTTGCTCACTCTTTTACACTATCCAATAAGGCTCATGCAGGCAGATACTTATTCACAAGCAAACATCCAGAATTCTTAAAGTACTATCGGTGAAATTCTTTCACTGTGTGAATTCTTTCACCGTCATAAGTAACATAAAAACATAAAATATAAGTAACATAAAGAAAAGAACTGAGGGGTAGAATGTAGCAAAATTGTTGGTAGTATGTATACAGAAGCATGGTCTAGTAGTGCTTTCTGTGTTCATGAAATGTGAAGAGTTAATGGCAGCAGTAGCTCTGTTAACTCAATTAATCTAGTGGAGAAACGTAGGTAAACAGGCTCACAGCCAGTTGCAGAATCATCTATATCATGGAAAACAACCTTCAGCACCCTTCTTTAAGTTCATAAAGGGTGCTAAAGATGTTGCAGATAATGCTGAAGACTTTGTAGGGGAATCTGAAGATGATAAGTTAAAAGGTGCAGCAGAGAAAGATGATGATGATTGCACTGATGACTCCAATAGGTAAACAGGCCCAGAGCTAGTTGTTAAATCATTTATAGCATGAAAAACTGTATACACAGGTAATGGAAGCAATAGCTCTTTCAATGCCCTATATCCAGAAGAGAGACAAAGTTTCCAACAGAAAGACAGGCCCTGGGTTCTCTATATGCAACCATTAAAGCAGAGAATGTTCTTCCAGGCTATGCACCTTGTGTATCGGGCCTTAGAGAAGGAGCCGATTCCCGCACTACTTCCCTCTGCCCTCATCCCTCCATCAAAGAGGAAGAAGAGTCTCTTCACAGTGACAGGTCACGTTACTGGTCTACCAGCCAGCCCCCCACCACTGAAAGACTCACTACATTCCACACCCTCCCATGGCAGCATGACATCACTCAACAGCACCGGCAGCCTGTCACCCAAACACACTCTCAAGTCAGGACAGGTAATAAACTCTCCCACACTAATATAGAATACTATAGCAAGTAAACACAGACCAATGTGTCAGATATTTGACTAAAGACATACTAGAGAAAAAAAACATTGGTGCACTATCTATTAAAACGTCCCTGCTGTGTTTTATTGGATCTCTCACTGAGGATTGTAAGCAGGGTTTGTACGGGTGCTTGAAATGCTTGAATTTCAACAAGGTGTTTTCAAGGTTTGGACAGTGCTGGATTTCTGTATAAAGTCCTTGAATGTGCTTGATATTCTAACTGCACAGTTTTGAAATAAAGAGCTCTCTAACAGTTTGATTAAGAGCCTCAATTTGATTTTGTTATGTTAAAGGCACAAAATAGAGAGCTACCATTTTTGCCTTTAGTGAAGTCTCAGAATGCCTTGTTTCCACTCAGAGTGGGTCTGCTCCTTCTTGTAATACCGCCGTGTGAGCAGTAGACATCACCTGGTGACCAGCAGCATCCTCTGTCAAACTATGAAGCAGACCTACTTTGACCACATAACTGTGACTTGCTAGTTGAGCACGTCTCGGTGAGCATGAGGAAACTGCATGCCAGGCAGTTGCAATTTTTAATGACCACTGGCTTGAAAACGCTAGATACAAAACATGGTTCAAACAAGTATCTAATCCTTAAGTAGCTTCCTGCAATATATGCAAGAAGGACCTGGATCTTTTCACAATGGAAGGGACGGCGCTGTCAAGCGGTAAGCCATAGTAATTCAATTCAATTCAATACAGTTTTATTTATATAGCACCAATTCACAACACATGTCGTCTCAAGGCACTTCACAAAGGGTTTTGAAATGGTGTAGGGTAGTTGAGAGAGGTTAGATTAAACTACTGAGTGTTAGGGTTTGGCCATTTTAGAATGGGCTATATGTAGGGGTAGTAAGTAAAATAATAAACTTATAAAGTTTATCCATCTAGAGCCCACTGGTGGCCATTGTTATACTAAAAACCACAAGGATTGGGGGTACCTCACTCTGTCAGACTGATTATAACCATTGGAAAAGAGAAGGGTGGGTAGTGGGAGGGAATTGTAACTTTAAGCTACATAACAACTTTGCAGGTGAATTGCAAATTGATTGTTTGAAGGAAGGATCAAGCTAGGGCTTTATGTCATTTACTGTACTTTAAAATGTGCAATAAAAAAATATTTTATTGAAAACGCTAGTAAATGTGGTTAATTAATTGTTTAATTACGCAAAAAAGTAGCTGTGGCTTGGCAGTGTTCCATTATGCTCACTGTGCTTCTGATGTCTTTTGGGTTTTTTCTGCCTATATGTGCGATTAATATTACTATTATAACTTGCTGAATTTTAATCAGTTACACAGTATTCTAGATTGCTGATTGGCTCCCTTCATTTAGGGAACGCTGCGTGTGCTGTGTTTATAAAGCTCATTGAAAAAAAGGCACACAAGGCTATAGACTGATCAAACATTTGGTGCTGAAAAAGCTTGAAAATCTACCTGGAAAATGAATTTTACTGTGGGAAAACTTTACAAACCATGTGTAAGCAGTGTAAATGAAAGCAGCAGGCAGAAACTAAATTGAGCACATTACATAAAAGCAGCAAGCAGATGGTATTTTGTTATGACACCACTCTACCCTTTTTAAATCCTAGTTGGACATTCCTTCTTTGTAAAAGGTATTTTCAACAACAAAGGCAATCATTATGCCTCCGTCATGCTATTGCATTTCTGTCTTATTTTTCTGTGGTGTATAAAGATGCTCTTCAGTAAAAAATTTTCCAGAATTACCTCTAATACTATCAATTATGTTGGTAGTAATTCTTTATCGACATATTGTACATTCATGTTTGTGACAGCATTTTTAGCAATTGCTTGTTTCATACCTGCCAACAGTAAAAAAGCAGCATGTTTAACACCTTGAACAAATTGTGTGATCAGTTAGTAATTTGTAAAACATTGAGACTGGTAATGAGTATGTAAAGGATTTAATTTACTTAGACCTGGCCTATATGGAACAACCTGCACTCATCACATTTTTAAAATATACATCACAGCTGCTGCTGTCGGTCAAAGCAGCAAATGAAGGTCACCAGACACAGAGGATCCTGTGTGGAATAGATATATTTTTTGACAGCATTACCAGTACTTGACAAATAGTCAAGTCCTATTTTGGGAAGTTCATTGAACAGTTATTTTGTCTTTTTTTCTGGATTCTGTGTTTCATGTTAAAAGTGTTTTGGGTATTCGTAGCCATAGTGAATAATTTGTTCATTATAAATACCTTTCATGTTGGAATTTATTTTATATAATCTCACTTAAGACTACACTGGGAGAGTCAAATATGGTCTTTATGGAAGAGTGGCAAGAAGAAGGCCATTGTTGAAAGAAAACAATAAGAAGTCCCATTTGCAGTTTGCTAGAAGCCATGTTGGGGACACAGCAAACATGTGGAAAAAGGTGCTTTGGTCAGACGAGGCCAAAATGCAAAACACTATGTGTGGCGGAGAACTAACACTGTATATTACTCTGAACACATCATCCCCACTGTCATATGTGGTGGTGGCAGCATCATGTTCTGGGGCTACTTCTCTTCAGCAGGGACAGGGAAGGTGGTCACAGTTGATGGGAAGATGAATTGAGCCAAATACAGGGCAATCTTGGAAGAAAACCTGTTGGAGTCTGCAAAAGACTTGAGACGGGGGCGGAGGTTCACCTTCCAGCAAGACGACCCTAAACATAAAGCCAGGGCTACAATGGAATGTTTTAAAACTAAACATATTAATGTGTTAGAATGGCCCTGTCAAAGTCCAAACATAAACCCAATCGAGAATCTGTGGCAAGATCTGAAAACTGCTGTTCACAAACGCGCAAGCTCCACTTCCATCCATCCACCTGGCAAACATCTGCTACTTGGTGAAAAAATTGACAAACTGTTCCTTCTCTGCACTAGGAACTCAGATTTCCGCTGACTTGCCACACTATGCTTCACTGAAACCTGGCTTGGTGAATACATCTTGGACAGCACGATTTTGTTTCTGGGCTTCTAGATGCTTCGTGCAGACCGCAGTGCAGAGCTCTTGGTAATAAACAGAGGAAGTGGGATCTCTTTTTATTTAAACGAAGGCTATTGTACTGATGTCAGACTGCTACAGAAGACATATGGTCCTAACATAGTCATTTCTTATAAACTGCAAACCCCTTTATTCACAGAAGGAGTTCTCCTCATTCATTCTGGTCAGTGTTTACATCCCTCCATCCTGCAATCCAGATTTAGAAAGAGAGCTTGCTGACCTGTTAACTGACATGAAGAAAAAACACCCAGACTCTCTCAAAATTGGTCTTGGAGATTTTAAGAGCGCAAATCTCTCTAACGAACTACCTTGATAAAAACAGCATGTTATGTGCCCAACCAGAGATAAAAACAAACTGGACGACTGTTACATAGCTCTGAAAGATGCAAACAGTGCAGTCCCTCATGCAAGGTTTGAAATCTCTGACCACTGCCCCCCTCATCTTATACCAACTTACAGGCAGAAACTGAAAACCTCTGAGCCTGTGGTTCTATTTCATCCCTACTGACCGCCAGAGGTGGTGCTCAAGCACTGAATGATCATTCTTATGCATGGGCAGGTCAAGAATTAATAACGAAGTCACCTGACCTAGCGGTGACTCACGTGAGTCTATATAGTCACATGTCACCGGGAGCTCAGTCCCTTCTTTCTTCTCGCGCGCAAGTTGATTGAATGCAGGTGTTGGCTTGTATTCGTTGTTCCTTGTTACTCTTGCTGCCCCATTTTGGACGGCAAGGACCTGGTTTCCTCTGCTGCACAGGCTCTGCTCCGGCTTGCCGATGCACCGCCCCTCCAGGAGGCATCTCTTCTCCCAGCTGGGGGGCTGGATTCTCCACACCGATCTGAGCTGCCTGCGCTCTGGCTTTGGCCTATACAGTGGAAGGCTCTGCCTTCTCCCATTATGGAGGCAAGGTGGGCCACACCATGACTCCCGCATGGGCGCTGTCCACGCAGGATATCTATGGTGTCAAGTGGGCTGTCTTTGCTGACTGGTGCCGTGGTAAGGGACTGGACCCTATACGCTGTCCTTCCCATTTGCTGAACTTCATTTAGGGTGGCTGGATTTCAGGCAATCCCCTTCCACCTTGAAGGTGTATGTGGCAGCCATTTCCCGTTGGCATGTTGGGTTCAGTGGTTGCTCTGTTGGCCGACATGGAGATTTCACATTATTCCTGAGGGGTGCCAGGCACTTGTGGCCACCTAGGCGCCCTGTGGCCCCTGCGTCGAATTTGTCGCTAGTGTTTGCGGCCCTTCAGTCTCCACTGTTTGAGCTTGTTATGGGGGTGGATCACAAGTGGCTTTCCCTGAAAACCGCCTTCCTGTTGGCCATGGCCTCTGCTAGGCAGGTAGGGGAACTGCATGCTCTGTCTGTGTCTGAGCCATGTTGCCGGTGGAACCTGGATGGCTCCGGTGTTACTTTGTGGACTAATGCTTCCTTTGTTCCAAAGGTGCTTGTGGTGGCTGGCAGTGTTCTACCACTCTGGCTTTCCCGCTTTAATCCTGGCACCCCCTCTGAGCCTCTTACACCTCGACCGCTCGGACAGGACAATGTCCGCTGCACGGCACCCGTTCATCGAACTGACAGTCTCTTTATCTGTTTTGCTGGCTCTCGAAGGGTCAGGCCCTTTCTAGGCAGCGGTTGGCACGTTGGATTGTGGAGGGGATCTCTCTGGCTTACTTTTTACAGGATCAGCCCCTGCCGGGTGGCGTGCAGTGTCACTCCACCAGGAGCCAATCCACCACATGGGCCGCCATGACCGGGGTACCTTTGGAGGCCATTTGTGAGGCAGCTTCCTGGATGGCGCAGAGCACGTTTGCCAGGTTTTACAGGGTGAACGTTGCCACGCCCCATCTCCTACGGGGCATCCTGGAGCAACCACCTTCTGCATGCTGCTCAGGTTGGTGTGGTCGCTGTTGTTACTGTGTTCTTTTGGGTTTCTGTTAGATCACTCGGGACCTTGTTGGTATACGTGATCCAGTGCTTGAAGGCATCGGTCAGTAGGGATGAAATAGAATGAAAGTTACGACTGTAACTACTGTTAATGAGGACATTCAACAAGATGGCGCCGCAGATGGTCGCCTCGGCGTGTTGGTGCGCATTGTTTTGTTTTGTTTTTT